>NW_028127201.1:0-16782 GCF_965231255.1 Vanellus vanellus | reverse complement strand
CCTCCAGACCCCCAAATCCCCCCTAAACCCCCCAATCTCCCCCTAAAACCCCTTCCAGCCCCCCCAATTCCTCTCCAGCCCCCCCAATTCCCCTCAAAACCACCCCACACCCCCTCCAGACCCCCAAATCCCCCCTAAACCCCCCAATCTCCCCCTAAAACCCCTTCCAGCCCCCCCAATTCCCCTCCAGCCCCCCCATAGCCCCCCCAAACCCACCCCACACCCCCTCCAGACCCCCTAATCCCCCCAAACCCCCTCCAGACCCCCCAAATCCCCCCTAAACCCCCCTAATCCTGCTTAAAACCCCCTTCCAGCCCCCCCGATTCCCCTCTAACCCCCTCCAGTCCCCTAAATCCCCCCCAAACCCACCCCACACCCCCTCCAGACCCCCAAATCCCCCGCAAACCCCCCCAAACCCCCTTCCAGCCCCCCCAATTCCCCTCCAAACCCCCTCCAGTCCCCTAAATCCCCCCCAAACCCACACCACACCCCCTCCAGACCCCCCAAATCCCCCCCAAACTCACCCCACACCCCCTCCAGACCCCCAAATCTCCCCCAAACTCCCCCAACTCCCCTCCAAAACCCCTTCCAGCCCCCCCAATTCCCCTCAAAACCCACCCCACACCCCCTCCAGACCCCCAAATCCCCCCAAACCCCCCAATCTCCCCCTAAAACCCCTTCCAGCCCCCCCAATTCCCCTCCAGCCCCCCCATAGCCCCCCCCAAACCCACCCCACACCCCCTCCAGACCCCCAAATCCCCCCCAAACCCCCCAATCTCCCCCTAAAACCCCTTCCAGCCCCCCCAATTCCCCTCCAGCCCCCCCATAGCCCCCCCAAACCCACCCCACACCCCCTCCAGACCCCCAAATCCCCCCCTAAACCCCCCAATCTCCCCCTAAAACCCCTTCCAGCCCCCCCAATTCCCCTCCAGCCCCCCCAATTCCCCTCAAAACCCACCCCACACCCCCTCCAGACCCCCAAATCCCCCCAAACCCCCCAATCTCCCCCTAAAACCCCTTCCAGCCACCCCAATTCCCCTCCAGCCCCCCCAATTCCCCTCAAAACCCACACCACACCCCCTCCAGACCCCCAAATCCCCCCTAAACCCCCCAATCTCCCCCCTAAAACCCCTTCCAGCCCCCCCAATTCCCCTCCAGCCCCCCCATAGCCCCCCCAAACCCACCCCACACCCCTTCCAGACCCCCCAAATCCCCCCAAACCCCCTCCAGACCCCCCAAATCCCCCCTAAACCCCCCTAATCCTGCTTAAAACCCCCTTCCAGCCCCCCCGATTCCCCTCTAACCCCCTCCAGCCCCCCCCTAAATCCCAACCCCCCCCCCCCCCCCCTCCCGCCGTACCCTGAGGACGTGGTACCAGACGGAGGTGCCCCCGAAATCGATGTGGAAGTCGGTGTAGCTGTCGCGGGCGCCCATGAGGCAGTACTTCTGCACGCTGGGGCGCTCGCACGCCGACTCCCCCGGCCACAGGTTCTCCACCCACGACAGCTTCCGCACGATCCGGGGGGTCTCCACCAGGTTGGAAAGGCTGTTTGGGGGGGGGAGGGGGGGGTTAGGGGGGTGGAAGACCCCCCCCATTGACGTGGGGAGACCCTGAGTCTGGGGGAGGTGGGAGATGGGGAGAGGGATGGAGGGGATGGGGGTGGGAAGAGGAGAAACTCCAAATTTGGGGGTTTTGGGGGGGGATATTGGGGCTGTTGGGGGGGTTATGGGGGTGGGGGACCCCCCCATGGGGTGGGGAGACCCCTTTGGGGGACCCCGAGTTTGGGGGAGGTGGGAGATGGGGGGAGGGATGGAGGGGATGGGGGTGGGAAGAGGAGAAACTCCAAATTTGGGGTTTCGGGGGGGATATTGGGGCTGTTGGGGGAGTTATGGGGGTGGGGGACCCCCCCATGGGGTGGGGAGACCCCTTTGGGGGACCCCGAGTTTGGGGGAGGTGGGAGATGGGGGGAGGGATGGAGGGGATGGGGGTGGGAAGAGGAGAAACTCCAAATTTGGGGGTTTCTGGGGGGATATTGGGGCTGTTGGGGGGATTATGGGGGGGGACACCCCTCCATGGGGTGGGGAGACCCCTTTGGGGGACCCCAAGTCTGGGGGAGGTGGGAGATGGGGGTGGGGAGGGGATTTGGAGGGGAGAACCCCGATTTGGGGGGGTACTTGGGGGGAATATTGGGTCTGGGGGGGGTTATGGGGTGGGGAGACCCCTTTGGGGGACCCCGAGTCTGGGGGAGGTGGGAGATGGGGAGAGGGATGGAGGAGATGGGGGTGGGAAGAGGAGAACCTCCAAATTTGGGGGTTTCTGGGGGGATATTGGGGCTGTTGGGGGGGTTATGGGGTGGGGGACCCCCCCATGGGGTGGGGAGACCCCTTTGGGGGACCCCGAGTTTGGGGGAAGTGGGAGATGGGGGTGGGGAGGGGGATTTGGGGGGGAGAACCCCGATTTGGGGGGGTACTTGGGGGGATATTGGGTCCGGGGGGGGTTATGGGGTGGGGAGACCCCTTTGGGGGACCCCGAGTTTGGGGGAGGTGGGAGATGGGGGTGGGAAGGGGGATTTGGGGGGTACTTGGGGGGGATATTGGGTCTGGGGGGGGTTATGGGGGGGGGGATACCCCCCCATGGGGTGGGGAGACCCCTTTGGGGGACCCCGAGTTTGGGGGAGGTGGGAGATGGGGGGAGGGATGGAGGGGATGGGGGTAGGGAGGGGGATTTTGGGGGGGAGGACCCCGATTTGGGGGGGATATTGGGTCTGGGGGGGGGTATTGCAGTGGGGGACCCCCCCATGGGGTGGGGAGACCCCTTTGGGGGACCCCAAGTCTGGGGGAGGTGGGAGATGGGGGTGGGGAGGGGGATTTGGGGGGGAGAACCCCGATTTGGGGGGGTACTTGGGGGGGATATTGGGTCTGGGGGGGGTTATGGGGTGGGGAGACCCCTTTGGAGGACCCCGAGTTTGGGGGAGGTGGGAGATGGGGGTGGGGAGGGGGATTTGGGGGGGTACTTGGGGGGGATATTGGGTCTGGGGGGGGTTATGGGGTGGGGAGACCCCTTTGGGGGACCCCGAGTTTGGGGGAGGTGGGAGATGGGGGGAGGGATGGAGGGGATGGGGGTGGGAAGAGGAGAACCTCCAAATTTGGGGGTTTCTGGGGGGATATTGGGGCTGTTGGGGGGGTTATGGGGGGGGGGGTACCCCTCCATGGGGTGGGGAGACCCCTTTGGGGGACCCCGAGTTTGGGGGAGGTGGGAGATGGGGGGAGGGATGGAGGGGACGGGGGTGGGGAGGGGGATTTTGGGGGGGAGGACCCAAATTTGGGGGCTCTGTGGGGTTGGGGAGGACCCGGGGGGGGGACACCCCCCAATTTGGGGGGGTGACCACGGGGTGAATTGAGGCGGAGGGGGGGCCCAGGGGGGGTCCTGGGGGGAGGGACACACCGGAGATGTCCCATGGGAGGAGAGCGGGGATGCTCTGGGGGATACTGGTACATACTGGGGGGTTACTGGGACGTACTGGGGACAAAAGACCCCTCTGGGGGGGTGACATTGGTCCTTGGAGGTGCCAAAGTGGGGGGTCCTGAGGTGGAGACCACCAGGGATGTCCCATGAGAGGAGACCAGGGATGCTCTGGGGGACACTGGGAGGTTACTGGGATGTACTGGGAGGTTACTGGGAGACTCTCAGGGGGAACAGGACCTCTCTGGGGGGGTCACATCAGTCTTTGGAGGTCCCAAAGTGGGAAGTCCCGAGGTGGAGGCCACCAAGGATGTCCCAGGGGAGGTGACCAGTGATACCCCGGGTGATACTGGGAGGTTACTGGGATGTACTGGGAGGCTACTGGGAGACTCACAGGGGGGGACAGGAGCACTCTGGGGGGGTGATACTGATCCTTGGAGGTCCCAAAGTGGGGAGGTCCCGAAGTGGAGACCACCAAGGATGTCCCAGGGGAGGTGACCAGTGATACCCCGGGTGATACTGGGAGGTTACTGGGAGACTCACTGGGGGGACAGGATCTCTCTGGGGGGGTGACATCAGTCTTTGGAGGTCCCAAAGTGGGAGGTCCCGAGGTGGAGGACACCAGAGATGTCCCATGAGAGGAGACCAGGGATGCTCTGGGTGATACTGGGAGGTTACTGGGATGTACTGGTAGGTTACTGGGAGACTCACAGGGGGGACAGGACCACTCTGGGGGGGTGATACTGTTCCTTGGAGGTCCCAAAGTGGGGGGTCCAAAGTGGAGGCCACCAAGGAAGTCCTAGGGGAGGTGACCAGTGATACCCCGGGTGATACTGGGAGGTTACTGGGATGTACTGGTAGGTTACTGGGAGACTCACTGGGGGGGACAGGACCTGTCTGGGAGGGTGACATCAGTCTTTGGAGGTCCCAAAGTGGGAGGTCCCGAGGTGGAGGACACCAGAGATGTCCCATGAGAGGAGACCAGGGATGCTCTGGGTGATACTGGGAGGTTACTGGGATGTACTGGTAGGTTACTGGGAGACTCACAGGGGGGACAGGACCACTCTGGGGGGTGATACTGATCCTTGGAGGTCCCAAAGTGGGGGGTCCGAGGTGGAGGACACCAGAGATGTCCCACAGGAGGAGACCAGGGATGCTTTGGGTGATACTGGGAGGTTACTGGGATGTACTGGGAGGTTACTGGGATGTACTGGGAGGTTACTGGGAGACTCACTGCGGGGACAGGACCACTCTGGGGGGTGATACTGATCCTTGGAGGTCCCAAAGTGGGAGGTCCGAGGTGGAGGACACCAGAGATGTCCCACAGGAGGAGACCAGGGATGCTTTGGGTGATACTGGGAGGTTACTGGGATGTACTGGGAGTCACCCACCGGGTGTCGGAGAACTCCAGGCTGATGACGTTGAGGACGCGGTCGCGCCGGGCTCCCCCCAGGTAGGCCACGAAGTCCCCCAGCCGCATGCGGCAGTCGGCCTGCCGCCCCACGTCGATGACGTCGATGACCTTCTCCGCCCCTGTAAGACGCCCCCGCCCCACACATCCCCTATAGAAAAGTCACGGGAACCCTATAGGTCCCCCGACCTCCCCCTATACTCACCCACGTAATGCTCCACGTCCCGGGGGGTGAAGGTGGGGGGCGGTAAGGTCATCCCCAAACCTTCTTTACGGGCCACCAAGATGGGGACGCTGAAGGTCTTCTCCTCCAGGTACTCCACCGTCAACTGGGCCCCACTGGGACGCAGCAGCACCTCGTCCGCGCTACGGGGGGGGAACGTATAGAGGTGCCTATGGAGAACCTATAGCCCCCCCCCGGCGGTCCCTCACCCCCTCCGCGTCCCCTAAAGGCTCTTCAAAGGCGTCTGGAGGTGGTTGTGGAGCTCCTCCAGGTCCTACCGGGGCTTTGGAGGGGTTCTACGAGCGACGCGTCCCCTATAGATCCCATAATGGACTACTACGCACCCTATAGGGTCCCACTATACGATACCCCTCGTAGAAACGCTCTAAAACCTATATAAGGTTCCTATACGCTGTCCCGAAACACGATGGACATCATCTAAGCCGTAAATCCGCTCTGTAGGTTCTCCCGGTGGCCCAACGGACCTTCTATAGGTCCCATAGCGGCTCTATAGGGTTCCTATAGGGGGCCGAGGAGTGAGGCGGCTCCTATAGGGCACCCCGATGGCTACAGCAGCCCCTATAGCTCCTTTAAAAGGCGTCTGGAGGTGGTTGTGGAGCTCCTCCAGGTGCTACCGGGGCTTTGGAGGGGTTCTACGAGCGACGCGTCACCTATAGATCCCATAATGGACTACTACGCACCCTATAGGGTCCCACTATACGACACCCCTCGTAGAAACGCTCTAAAACCTCTATAAGGTTCCTATACGCTGTCCCGAAACACGATGGACATCATCTAAGCCATAAATCAGCTTCATAAGTTCTCCTGGTGGCCCCACGGACCTTCTATAGGTCCCATAGCGGCTCTATAGGGTTCCTATAGGGGCCGAGGAGTGATGCGGCTCCTATAGGGCACCCCGATGGCTACAGCAG
The DNA here is from genome assembly GCF_965231255.1 of Vanellus vanellus. NCBI lineage: Eukaryota > Metazoa > Chordata > Aves > Charadriiformes > Charadriidae > Vanellus > Vanellus vanellus. The sequence continues at coordinate 10,753 of NW_028127201.1, read as the reverse complement.
CCCCTATAGCTCCTATACCTCCTTTAAAAGGCGTCTGGAGGTGGTTGTGGAGCTCCTCCAGGTCCTACCGGGGCTTTGGAGGGGTTCTACGAGCGACGCGTCCCCTATAGATCCCATAACGGACTACTACAACTTCTATAGGGACCCAACATGTGGTACCGCTCCTATAAGCCCCGTAACGGCCCTATAGGGTTCCTATAGGACTGGGGGAGCTCCTCTAAGCCCTTTAACATCTCCGTAGGGTTCTTACGGTGGTCTGATGGGTGGTGGAGCTCCTATAGATCCCATAAGGTTCCTATACGGCACCCGGATAGGTCACGTAGCCCCTATAGATCCTATAGCAGAAACTATGCAGAGACAACTGTGGAGCTCCTGTCCCCTATGGGGGGGGGGGGGATAGCCCTATAGGGGCTTTAAGGAGGTCCTATGGTGGCCCAAGAGCTGACGGGGCCCCTATAGATCCTATAATGGCCCTACTGAGCTTCTATAGGGCGCGGCAGCTCCTATAGCGCCCTAACGGCCTCTACAGCCCCTATAGGGCTTTAACAGCGCCCTAAAGGGCGATACAGCCCCTATAGAACTCCTATAGGCCCTACAGCCCCTATAGCGCCATACAGCCCCTATAGCGCCATACTGGGACCCCTATGGGGTCCTAATAATCTATATGGACCTTATAGATCCCCCTATAGGGCTTTAATAGTGCCCTGAAAACCCATACAGCCCCTATAGCGCTCCTATAGGCCCTACAGCCCCTATAGCGCCATACTGGGACCCCATAGCACCATACTGGGACCCCTATAGCGCCCTAATAATCTATATGGACCTTATAGATCCCCCTATAGGGCTTTAATAGTGCCCTGAAAACCCATACAGCCCCTATAGCACTCCTATAGGCCCTACAGCCCCTATAGCGCCATACCGGGACCCCTATAGGGCCCTAATAATCTATATGGACCTTATAGATCCCCCTATAGGGCTTTAATAGTGCCCTAAAGGCCGATACAGCCCCTATAGCGCTCCTATAGGCCCTACAGCCCCTATAGCGCCATACTGGGGCCCCTATAGCGCCCTAATAATCTATATGGACCTTATAGATCCCCCTATAGGGCTTTAATAGTGCCCTGAAAACCCATACAGCCCCTATAGCGCTCCTATAGGCCCTACAGCCCCTATAGCGCCATACTGGGGCCCCATAGCGCCATACTGGGACCCCTACAGCACCATACTGGGACCCCTATAGCGCCCTAATAATCTATATGGACCTTATAGATCCCCCTATAGGGTTTTAATAGTGCCCTGAAAACCCATACAGCCCCTATAGCGCTCCTATAGGCCCTACAGCCCCTATAGCGCCATACTGGGACCCCATAGCGCCATACTGGGGCCCCTATAGCGCCCTAATAATCTATATGGACCTTATAGATCCCCCTATAGGGCTTTAATAGTGCCCTGAAAACCCATACAGCCCCTATAGCGCTCCTATAGGCCCTACAGCCCCTATAGCGCCATACTGGGACCCCATAGCGCCATACTGGGACCCCTACAGCGCCCCAATATTCTATATGGACCTTAAAGATCTCCACCACAGCTCCCATAGCGGTCTATGACAGCGTATAGGACCCCGAAAGACCATAAAGATTCTATAGGTACTACCGCGGCTCTCTCGGGAGGCCCAGAAGTTCCCCGGCCCCTATAGAGCCCCTATAGAGCCCCTATAGAGCCCCTATAGAGCCCCTATAGGGAGGGAAGACACCACCCCACAGCCGCCCCCTCCGTACGGACCGGCCCCGACCCCATAAGTGGCAGAGACATTATAGAACCGCCCCCCTCCCCCCCCCCCCACGCCCTCGAGGGCTCCTATAGCGGCTATAGGTCCCCGTTCTATACGGTCCCCTCACCTGGGGAAGGTGCGGCCGCGGAGCTCCCGGACGAACTGGGCGCTACCGGTACGGACTGGGCGACCCGATTCCACCTCCGGAGGCTTCGGGGGACCCCGGCGGCGCTTCACTGCGGGGTGACGTATAGATCTATAGGGACCCCGTCCCCTATAGACCCCTCCCGCCCCCGTTCTATACGGCCCCATATGATCGGGGGTGGGGGAATCAGCCCAGGCCCATACGATGCCCTATGGCTGAGGATGGGGAAATCAGCCCCGGTCCTATACGCTCCTGCCCCTATATGGCCCCGGTCCTATACGCTCCTGCCCCTATACGGCCCAGGATGGGGCTACCAGCTCAGCCCCATACATCCCCCGCCCCATATGGACTTATAAGGTCTACGCCTTATCTTATATCACCCTATAGGGCCCAGATGGGGTCCTATACGGCCCTATAGGGGGAAACCGGCCCAGAGACCCACCCCACAGCCCCCACACCCCCCCTCCCTATATGGCCCTGACCCCATATGGCCCTATAAGGCCCACACCTGGGCCTATATGGCCCTATATGGCCCAGACGTGGTCCTATATGGCCCAGACGTGGCCCCGAGCCGGTCCTATATGGCCCTGAGCCAGTCCTATATGGCCCAGACCTGGTCCTATATGGCCCAGACCTGGTCCTATATGGCCCTATATGGCCCCGAGCCGGTCCTACATGGCCCAGACCTGGTCCTATATGGCCCTATATGGCCCTGAGCCAATCCTATATGGCCCAGACCTGGTCCTATATGGCCCTATATGGCCCCGAGCCAGTCCTATATGGCCCTATATGGCCCAGACCTGGCCCTATATGGCCCCGAGCCAGTCCTATATGGCCCTATATGGCCCAGACCTGGTCCTATATGGCCCCGAGCCGGTCCTATATGGCCCAGACCTGGTCCTATATGGCCCTATATGGCCCCGAGCCGGTCCTATATGGCCCTATATGGCCCCGAGCCGGTCCTACATGGCCCAGACCTGGTCCTATATGGCCCTATATGGCCCCGAGCCGGTCCTACATGGCCCAGACCTGGTCCTATATGGCCCTATATGGCCCCGAGCCGGTCCTACATGGCCCAGACCTGGTCCTATATGGCCCTATATGGCCCCGAGCCGGTCCTATATGGCCCAGACCTGGTCCTATACGGCCCCGAGCTGGCCCTATATGGCTCTATATGGTCCAGACCTGGTCTTATATGGCCCCGAGCCGGTCCTATATGGCCCTATACGGCCCCGAGCCGGCCCTATACGGCCCTATACGGCCCCAAGCCGGCCCTATACGGCCCTATACGGCCCCAAGCCGGCCCTATACGGCCCCGAGCCGGTCCTATACGGCCCCATAGGGGGGCAGCAGCCCAGGGGGACCCCCCCCGCCCCCTCCCCATAGGTGCCGGTCCCATATAGCCCTATAGGGCACTCACTGACGGAGGGGCCGTGCAGCACCTCACACTTGGGGCAGTGGTAGAGGTCGATCTCGGCCGCCGCCTCCTCCTCCACCCCCACACAGCTGCGGGGAGACACACCTCAGGCCTCCCAGTCCCTCCCAGTCCCCACCAGTAACCCCCCCGCCCCCTCCCAGCACCCACCAGTAACCCCCCGTGCCCTCCCAGTAACCCCTGTGCCCTCCCAGTAACCACCCGCATCCTCCCAGTAACCCCCACGACACCCCAACCCCACAACCCCAAGCGCAAAGGTCCCAGTGCACCTCCCAGTTACTCCCAGTTTGCCCAGTGCCCGCCAATACCTTCCCACTCCCTCCCAGTACCCACCAGTAACCCTCCCAGTACCTCCCACTAACCTCCTGTGCCCTCCCAGTAACCCCCCGCGCCCTCCCAGTAACCCCCAGCGCAAAGGTGCCAATGCACCTCCCAGTTTGCCCAGTGCCCACCAATACCTTCCCACTCCCTCCCAGTAGCCACCAGTAACCCTCCCAGTACCTCCCAGTAAACACCCGCGCCCTCCCAGTAACCCCCACGACACCCCAACCCCACAACCCCAAGCGCAAAGGTCCCAATGCACCTCCCAGTTACTCCCAGTTTGCCCAGTGCCCACCAATACCTTCCCACTCCCTCCCAGTTACCCTCCCAGTACCTCCCAGTAACCACCCGTGCCCTCCCAGTAACCCCCACGACACCCCAACCCCACAACCCCAAGCGCAAAGGTCCCAATGCACCTCCCAGTTGCTCCCAGTTTGCCCAGTGCCCACCAATACCTTCCCACTCCCTCCCAGTAGCCACCAGTAACCCTCCCAGTACCTCCCACTAACCTCCTGTGCCCTCCCAGTAACCCCCAGCGCAAAGGTGCCAATGCACCTCCCAGTTTGCCCAGTGCCCACCAATACCTTCCCACTCCCTCCCAGTAGCCACCAGTAACCCTCCCAGTACCTCCCAGTAAACACCCGCGCCCTCCCAGTAACCCCCACGACACCCCAACCCCACAACCCCAAGCGCAAAGGTCCCAATGCACCTCCCAGTTACTCCCAGTTTGCCCAGTGCCCACCAATACCTTCCCACTCCCTCCCAGTAGCCACCAGTAACCCTCCCAGTACCTCCCACTAACCTCCTGTGCCCTCCCAGTAACCCCCCACGCAAAGGTCCCAATGCACCTCCCAGTTACTCCCAGTTTGCCCAGTGCCCACCAATACCTTCCCACTCCCTCCCAGTTACCCTCCCAGTACCTCCCAGTATCCACCCGCGCCCTCCCAGTAACCCCCACGACACCCCAACCCCACAACCCCAAGCGCAAAGGTCCCAATGCACCTCCCAGTTACTCCCAGTTTGCCCAGTGCCCACCAATACCTTCCCAGTAGCCTCCCAGTTACCCTCCCAGTACCTCCCAGTAACCACCCGCATCCTCCCAGTAACCCCCACGACACCCCAACCCCACAACCCCAAGCGCAAAGGTCCCAATGCACCTCCCAGTTACTCCCAGTTTGCCCAGTGCCCGCCAATACCTTCCCACTCCCTCCCAGTAGCCACCAGTAACCCTCCCAGTACCTCCCACTAACCTCCTGTGCCCTCCCAGTAACCCCCAGCGCAAAGGTCCCAATGCACCTCCCAGTACCTCCCAGTTTGCCCAGTGCCCACCAATACCTTCCCACTCCCTCCCAGTTACCCTCCCAGTACCTCCCAGTAAACACCCGCGCCCTCCCAGTAACCCCCACGACACCCCAACCCCACAACCCCAAGCGCAAAGGTCCCAATGCACCTCCCAGTTACTCCCAGTTTGCCCAGTGCCCGCCAATACCTTCCCACTCCCTCCCAGTACCCACCAGTAACCCCCCCGCGCCCTCCCAGCACCCACCAGTAACCCCCCGTGCCCTCCCAGTAACCCCTGTGCCCTCCCAGTAACCCCCACGACACCCCAACCCCACAACCCCAAGCGCAAAGGTCCCAGTGCACCTCCCAGTTGCTCCCAGTTTGCCCAGTGCCCACCAATACATTCCCACTCCCTCCCAGTAGCCACCAGTAACCCTCCCAGTACCTCCCAGTAACCTCCTGTGCCCTCCCAGTAACCCCCCACGCAAAGGTCCCAATGCACCTCCCAGTTACTCCCAGTTTGCCCAGTGCCCACCAATACCTTCCCACTCCCTCCCAGTACCCACCAGTAACACTCCCAGTACCTCCCACTAACCTCCTGTGCCCTCCCAGTAACCCCCCGCGCCCTCCCAGTAACCCCCAGCGCAAAGGTGCCAATGCACCTCCCAGTTTGCCCAGTGCCCACCAATACCTTCCCACTCCCTCCCAGTAGCCACCAGTAACCCTCCCAGTACCTCCCAGTAAACACCCGCGCCCTCCCAGTAACCCCCACGACACCCCAACCCCACAACCCCAAGCGCAAAGGTCCCAATGCACCTCCCAGTTACTCCCAGTTTGCCCAGTGCCCACCAATACCTTCCCACTCCCTCCCAGTAGCCACCAGTAACCCTCCCAGTACCTCCCAGTAACCACCCGCGCCCTCCCAGTAACCCCCACGACACCCCAACCCCACAACCCCAAGCGCAAAGGTCCCAATGCACCTCCCAGTTACTCCCAGTTTGCCCAGTGCCCACCAATACCTTCCCACTCCCTCCCAGTAGCCACCAGTAACCCTCCCAGTACCTCCCACTAACCTCCTGTGCCCTCCCAGTAACCCCCCACGCAAAGGTCCCAATGCACCTCCCAGTTACTCCCAGTTTGCCCAGTGCCCACCAATACCTTCCCACTCCCTCCCAGTTACCCTCCCAGTACCTCCCAGTATCCACCCGCGCCCTCCCAGTAACCCCCACGACACCCCAACCCCACAACCCCAAGCGCAAAGGTCCCAATGCACCTCCCAGTTACTCCCAGTTTGCCCAGTGCCCACCAATACCTTCCCAGTAGCCTCCCAGTCCCTCCCAGTGCCCCCCAGCCCCTCCATACCCCTCCAAGTCCCCCCCAATTACCCCTCCAGACCCTCCCAGTAGCCCCCCAGTTCCCTCTCCTCATCCTCCAGTGCCTCCCACTCCATCCCAGTGCCCCCCAGTCCTTCCCCAGTTCCCTCTCCTCATCCTCCAGTGCCTCCCACTCCATCCCAGTGCCTCCCAGTGCCCCCCAGTCGCCCCCCAGCCCCTCCATACTCCTCCATGTCCCCCCCAATTACCCCTCCAGACCCTCCCAGTAGCCCCCCAGTTCCCTCTCCTCATCCTCCAGTGCCTCCCACTCCATCCCAGTGCCCCCCAGTCCTTCCCCAGTTCCCTCTCCTCATCCTCCAGTGCCTCCCACTCCATCCCAGTGCCTCCCAGTGCCCCCCAGTCGCCCCCCCAGCCCCTCCATACCCCTCCAAGTCCCCACCAATTACCCCTCCAGACCCTCCCAGTAGCCCCCCAGTTCCCTCTCCTCATCCTCCAGTGCCTCCCACTCCATCCCAGTGCCCCCCAGTCCTTCCCCAGTTCCCTCTCCTCATCCTCCAGTGCCTCCCACTCCATCCCAGTGCCTCCCAGTGCCCCCCAGTCCCTCCCAGTCGCCCCCCAGCCCCTTCATACCCCTCCAAGTCCCCCCCAATTACCCCTCCAGACCCTCCCAGTAACCCCCCAGTTCCCCCTCCTCATCCTCCAGTGCCTCCCAGTCCATCCCAGTGCCCCCCAGTCCTTCCCCAGTTCCCTCTCCTCATCCTCCAGTGCCTCCCACTCCATCCCAGTGCCTCCCAGTGCCCCCCAGTCGCCCCCCAGTCCCTCCATACCCCCCAAGTCCCCCCCAATTACCCCTCCAGACCCTCCCAGTAGCCCCCCAGTTCCCTCTCCTCATCCTCCAGTGCCTCCCACTCCATCCTAGTGCCCCCCAGTCCTTCCCCAGTTCCCTCTCCTCATCCTCCAGTGCCTCCCACTCCATCCCAGTGCCTCCCAGTCCCTCCCAGTCGCCCCCCAGTCCCTCCATACCCCCCAAGTCCCCCCCAATTACCCCTCCAGACCCTCACAGTTGCCCCCCAGTTCCCTCTCCTCATCCTCCAGTGCCTCCCAGTCCATCCCAGTGCCCCCCAGTCCTTCCCCAGTTCCCTCTCCTCATCCTCCAGTGCCTCCCACTCCATCCCAGTGCCTCCCAGTGCCCCCCAGTCGCCCCCAGCCCCTCCATACCCCTCCAAGTCCCCCCCAATTACCCCTCCAGACCCTCCCAGTAACCCCCCAGTTCCCCCTCCTCATCCTCCAGTGCCTCCCAGTCCATCCCAGTGCCCCCCAGTCCTTCCCCAGTTCCCTCTCCTCATCCTCCAGTGCCTCCCACTCCATCCCAGTGCCTCCCAGTGCCCCCCAGTCGCCCCCCAGCCCCTCCATACTCCTCCATGTCCCCCCCAATTACCCCCCCAGACCCTCCCAATCCCTTCCCAGTCCCTCCCAGTGCCTCCCAGTGCCTCACCTGCCGTGGAACCAGTCCTGGCAGCCGTCGCACTCGATCATGAAGCGGGTGACGTCGTAGGGCAGGCGGCACAGGCAGTATACGGGCACCGAGGCCATGGCCCCCACCCCCCACCCCCCCACTGGCCCCTATAGGAGCCCCCTATAGACCGACGCCCCTATAGACCCCCCCAACCCCTCCCCCCAGCCCAGGACATCCGCCCCGCTGCCCTATAGAGCCCTATAGATCCCCTATAGTGCCCTCCTCCCCACCCCACCCCCCAAACACACCCTTTTTTGGCTATTCTATAGGTGACCCCCTATAGGAACCCCTCTCTATAAGCACTCACCCCCCCTTTAATGCTCCCCTATACGTTCCCTGCCCCACGGGGGGGTGGGGGGCAGCTGAGTGTCCCCTATAGGGACTCGGGAGACACCGCACACCCCCCCTGCACCGATCTATAGGGTCTCCCCTGCTCTATAGGGCCCTGGGATCCCCCCCAAGAGCCTATAGGGTCTGCTCTTCTCTATAGGGCCCTAGGTTCCCCCCCAAAAAGGTCCTATAGGGTCTTGGGACTCCCCCCCAAAAGGTCCTATAGGGTCTCCCCAGCTCTATAGGGCCCTCAACTCCCCCCTAAAAAGTCCTATAGGGTCTCCCCAGCTCTATAGGGCCCTGAACTCCCCCCTAAAAAGTCCTATAGGGTCTCCCCTGCTCTATAGGGCCCTCAACTCCCCCCCAAAAGGTCCTATAGGGTCTCCCCTGCTCTATAGGGCCCTCAACTCCCCCCTAAAAAGTCCTATAGGGTCTCCCCTGCTCTATAGGGCCCTGGGATCCCCCCCTAAGAGCCTATAGGATCTGCTCTTCTCTATAGGGCCCCAGGATGCCCCCTAAGAGCCTATGGGGTCTTCCCTGCTCTATAGGGCCCTGCGCTACCCCCTAAAGGGCCTATAGGATCTTCTTTGCTCTATAGGGCCCTGGGATCCTTGAGAAAGCCCTATAGGGTCTCCCCAGCTCTATAGGGCTCCAAGTTCCCCCCCAAAAGGCCCTATAGGGTCTCCCCTGCTCTATAGGGCCTTGAACTCCCCCCTAAAAGGCCCTATAGGGTCTCCCCTGCTCTATAGGGCCTTGAACTCCCCCCCAAAAGACCCTATAGGGTCTCCCCAGCTCTATAGGGCCCTGAACTCCCCTCAAAAGACCCTATAGGGTCTCCCCAGCTCTATAGGGCCCTGAACTCCCCTCAAAAGGCCCTATAGGGTCTCCCCAGCTCTATAGGGCCTTGAACTCCCCCCTAAAAGGCCCTATAGGGTCTCCCCTGCTCTATAGGGCCCTGAACTCCCCTCAAAAGGCCCTATAGGGTCTCCCCTGCTCTATAGGGCCTTGAACTCCCCCCTAAAAGGCCCGATAGGGTCTCCCCTGCTCTATAGGGCCCGGAACACCCCCAAAAGGGCCTACAGAGCCGTGTGTCCCCCCCCAGATCTATAGGTCCCCGAGATCCCCCCCCAAACCCCTATAGGGCTCTACCACCCCCTCAAAAGAGGCCTATAGGGCCTCAGCGCCCACAGGGCCGCGGCCTCCCCTCAAAGGGCCTATAGGGCCTCAGCTCCCCCCTCCCCCGGTTCTATAAGGTCCTTTTTACCCCCTAAAGATCTATAGGGCCCCGCTTTGAGGCCTACAGGGCCGCGAGGCCTACGCGTCCGTCCCCCCCCGCCGCAGCCGCCTCCGCCTCCCGACTAGGCCGCAGGCCTCAGCGGCCGGGCCTGAGGCCTCTCCCGGCCGCTCCACCGCCACCTCCCGGTTACCGCCGCCCGTTCCAGGCCCGGCCCCGGTACCGCCGCCGCCTCCGCGGCTCCTGCCCGGCTCCGGCCGCCCGATAAAGTTTTATTCAAACGCGGAAACGGGGAGGGAGAGGGCGGGGCCCCGGGGGGCCGCCATTTGTCCTCGCCGCGACGCCATCTTGAGAAGGGCGCGGCCGCCATCTTAGGAAGGGCGCGACCTCCCGCCGCCCTATAGGCGGTGCGTGTATTGGAAGGGGGGGGGGCGCCATTTTGAGGAGGGCGCCGCCATTTTGAGGAGGGCGCCGCCATTTTGAGGGGGCGCCGCCATCTTGGGAGTGGCGCCCACCACCCCCGCTTTTATTTATTTTTCGCTGTTTCGGGGTTCTTTTTTCCCCCCAACTTTATAACAATTTCCACCAAAAATTAATTCGCTGCCCCCCTCTCCCTCCAACCCCCCCCCCCCCCCCCCGCAGAACCAGAACACCCAGGAGCTCACCCCAAAAACCTCGCTGGCTGGTGAAGGGTGAGGTAAATGGGTGGAAAACGTGAAGAAATGACCCAAAAATGGGCTTGGGGGGAGGGTGGTAAAGTGGGGGAGGGGTAGTGGCACCAGTACGACCAGTATGGGGGAGGGGTCACCAGTAACACCAGTACGGCCAGTGCCCTCCCCCCACTGTGGCCGCGGTAAGGGCCTGTAGGGGGGATTTTGGGGTGAAACGTGGTGTTTTGGGGGCTGCTGGCATGGTTTGGGGGAAAAAATGGGGATTTGGGGACATAAGAGGGGGCGAGCGAGGGGGTGGGGTTCAATCGAGGGCGTTTTGGGGTGAAACGAGGCCATTTGGGGGCTAAAAACTGGGGTGACCTCATGGGGAGGGGGCAAAAAAGGGGGGATAGGCCCCAAAAGGGTTTTTTGGGGGTGAAACAAGGCGATTTGGGGGCCAAAAAATTGGGGTCACCTCAGGGAGGGAGGGGCAAAAATGGCGATATGCAGAAAAAAAGGGGGTTTGGGGGTAAAACGAGGTGATTTGGGGGCTGAAAAGTGGGGTGACCTCATGGGGGTGGGCCCAAAAAGGGCAATAGGCCCAAAAAAGGGGGTTTTGGGGTAAAACGAGGTAATTTGGGGGCTGAAAATTGGGGTTATTTCATGGGGGCGGGGGGTTGAAAAAGGGGAGAAGGCCTAAAAAAAAGGAGTTTTGGGGTGAAACAAGGCGATTTTG
>NW_028127202.1:0-16710 GCF_965231255.1 Vanellus vanellus | reverse complement strand
GATTTGGGGGAGTTTAGGGGGGTATGGGGGGATTGGGGGGAGTTTAGGGGGGATTTGGGGGAGTTTAGGGGGGGTATGGGGGGAGTTTAAGGGGGTATGGGGGGATTGGGGGGAGTTTAGGGGGGGATTTGGGGGAGTTTAGGGGGGTATGGGGGGATTGGGGGGGGATTTGGAGGAGTTTAGGGGGGATTTGGGGGAGTTTAGGGGGGGATTTGGGGGAGTTTAGGGGGGTATGGGGGGAGTTTAAGGGGGTATGGGGGGATTTGGGGGGGATTTGGGGGAGTTTAGGGGGGATTTGGGGGAGTTTAGGGGGGTATGGGGGGATTGGGGGGGGATTTGGGGGAGTTTAGGGGGGGTATGGGGGGGATTTGGGGGAGTTTAGGGGGGTATGGGGGGATTGGGGGGAGTTTAGGGGGGGATTTGGGGGAGTTAGGGGGGGATTGGGGGGGATTTAGGGGGGGTTGGGGTAGTTTAGGGGGGGTATGGGGGGATTGGGGGGGATTTTGGGGAGTTTAGGGGGGATTTGGGAGGATTTAGGGGGGGTTGGGGGAGTTTAGGGGGGGTATGGGGGCATTTGGGGGGGATTGGGAGGAGATTAGGGGGGATTTGGGGGAGTTAAGGTGGGGTTTGGGGGGGGGATTTGGGGGAGTTTAGGGGGGATTTGGGGGGGGTCTGGGGGGGAGCGATGAGCGCACATGTGGGTCCTCCACTTGGCCGGAAAATTGGGGGGGTCCCCCCCGTCCCCGTCCCCCCCATCCCCCCCCCCCCCGTCCCCCCCTTGGCCGGAGAAGTGGGTCCCCCCCAGAAGGACCTCTGGTTCCGCCCCCCCCATCCCCCCCCCATAGCGGATAATGGGGTGACCCCAAACCCAGACATGGGGGGGGGGGGGGGGGTCGTGTCCACCCCCCTCCCCTTTGGCACGGCCACCAAGGTCGCCACTAGCCCAAGCCCCGGGGTCACCACTAGCCGCACACTAGCCAGATGCTTGGGTGGCCCCCACTAGCCCAGACTCCCCCCCCCCCCCCCCTCCCCGGTGGCCTGGAAACCCGGGTCCCCACTAGCCCAGACCCCGGGGTCCCCTGTGGCTTGGACATCTGGCTCCCCACTAGCCACACACTTGGGTTCCCACTAGCCCAGATGCCCATGTCCCCCCCTAACCTGCACTCCTGCCCCCCTGGTGGCCCCAAAACCCGGGTCCCCACTAGCCCAGACACCTGAGTCCCCACTAGCCCAGACCCCGGGGTCCCCTGTGGCTTGGACATCTGGCTCCCCACTAGCCATACACTTGGGTACCCCCACTAGCCCAGATGCCTTTTTCCCCCCTAACCCGCACTCCTGCCCCCCCCGTGGCCCCAAAACCCGGGTCCCCACTAGCCCAGACGCCTGAGTCCCCACTAGCCCAGATGCCGGGGTCCCCTGAGGCTTGGACATCTGGCTCCCCACTAGCCACACACTTGGGTTCCCACTAGCCCAGATGCCCGTGTCCCCCCCTAACCCACACTCCTGCCCCCCCTGTGGCCCCAAAACCCGGGTCCCCACTAGCCCAGACGCCTGAGTCCCCACTAGCCCAGACCCCAGGGTCCCCTGTGGCTTGGACATCTGGCTCCCCACTAGCCACACACTTGGGTACCCCCACTAGCCCAGATGCCCGTGTCCCCCCCTAACCCGCACTCCTGCCCCCCCCGTGGCCCCAAAACCCGGGTCCCCGCTAGCCCAGACGCCTGAGTCCCCACTAGCCCAGGCACCGGGGTCCCCTGTGGCTTGGACATCTGGCTCCCCACTAGCCACACACTTGGGTTCCCACTAGCCCAGATGCCTGTGTCCCCCCCTAACCCGCAGTCCTGCCCCCCCCCGTGGCCCAAAACCCGGGTCCCCGCTAGCCCAGACCCCGGGGTCCGCTGTGGCTCGGACATCTGGCTCCCCACTAGCCACACACTTGGGTGCCCCCACTAGCCCAGATCCCGGTTTCCCCCCCCTAACCCACACTCCTGCCCCCCCCTAACCCGCACTCCTGCCCCCCTGGTGGCCCCAAAACCCGGGTCCCCGCTAGCCCAGACGCCTGGGCCCCCCCGTGGCCCGGACCCCTGGGTGCCCACTAGCCACACACGTGGGGTCCGTCCCCCCCCGGGCCTCTCCCCGCCGGCCGCGGTGGCGCTCGGGGCCGCGCCGGACGTTGTGGTTTGCTGAGTAATTCCCGGCTCTGAGGGAGCTTTGTTGAGCAGCGGGAGGAGGGGACGGGGCCCCCCCACCGAGGGGGGGGGGGAGGGATGGGGGGGGACGGGGCCACTTATGGTGGGGGGGAGGAAGCCACAGTGGCCATCGCTCCGCTCCAGAGTGAACGAACCCCAAAGAGGTTTGGGGGGGGGGGAAGGGAGTGAACCGCAGTGGCCATCGCTCTGCCCCAGAGTGAACGGTCCCCAAAGGGCCACTTGTGGGGGGAGGGATGGAAGCCACAGTGGCCATCGCTCTGCCCCAGAGTGAACGGTCCCCAAAGAGCCACTTGTGGGGGGAGGGATGGAAGCCACAGTGGCCATCGCTCTGCCCCAGAGTGAATGGTCCCCAAAGAGGTTTGGGGGGGGGGGAAGGGAGTGAACCGCAGTGGCCATCGCTCTGCCCCAGAGTGAACGGTCCCCAAAGGGCCACTTCTGGGGGGGGGGAGGAAGCCACAGTGGCCATCGCTCCGCTCCAGAGTGAACGGTCCCCAAAGAGGACTGAGGGGGGGAAGGGGAGTGAACCGCGGTGGCCATTGCTCCACTCCAGAGTGAACGGACCCCAAAGGGCCACTTCTGGGGGGAGGGATGGAAGCCACAGTGGCCATCGCTCCGCTCCAGAGTGAACGGTCCCCAGAGGGCCACTTGTGGGGGGAGGGATGGAAGCCACAGTGGCCATCGCTCCGCTCCAGAGTGAACGGTCCCCAAAGGGCCACTTCTGGGGGGAGGGATGGAAGCCACAGTGGCCATCGCTCCGCTCCAGAGTGAACGGTCCCCAGAGGGCCACTTCTGGGGGGAGGGATGGAAGCCACAGTGGCCATCGCTCCGCTCCAGAGTGAACGGTCCCCAAAGGGCCACTTCTGGGGGGAGGGATGGAAGCCACAGTGGCCATCGCTCCGCTCCAGAGTGAACGGTCCCCAAAGGGCCACTTGTGGGGGGAGGGATGGAAGCCACAGTGGCCATCGCTCCGCTCCAGAGTGAACGGTCCCCAAAGGGGTTTGGGGGAGGGGAAGGGGAGCGAACCGCGGTGGCCATCGCTCCGCTCCAGAGTGAACGGTCCCCAAAGGGCCACTTCTGGGGGGAGGGATGGAAGCCACAGTGGCCATCACTCCGCTCCAGAGTGAACGGTCCCCAGAGGGCCACTTGTGGGGGGAGGGATGGAAGCCACAGTGGCCATCGCTCCGCTCCAGAGTGAACGAACCCCAAAGAGGTTTGGGGGGGGGGAAGGGAGTGAACCGCAGTGGCCATCGCTCTGCCCCAGAGTGAACGGTCCCCAAAGGGCCACTTGTGGGGGGAGGGATGGAAGCCACAGTGGCCATCGCTCTGCCCCAGAGTGAACGGTCCCCAAAGGGCCAGTTATGGGGGGGGAGGGATGGAAGCCACAGTGGCCATCGCTCTGCTCCAGAGTGAACGGTCCCCAAAGGGCCAGTTATGGGGGGAGGGATGGAAGCCACAGTGGCCATCACTCCGCTCCAGAGTGAACAGTCCCCAAAGGGGTTTGGGGGAGGGGAAGGGGAGCGAACCGCGGTGGCCATCGCTCCGCTCCAGAGTGAACGGTCCCCAAAGGGCCACTTCTGGGTGGAGGGATGGAAGCCACAGTGGCCATCGCTCCGCCCCAGAGTGAACAGTCCCCAAAGGGGTTTGGGGGGGGGGAAGGGGAGCGAACCGCAGTGGCCATCGCTCTGCCCCAGAGTGAACGGTCCCCAAAGGGCCACTTCTGGGGGGAGGGATGGAAGCCACAGTGGCCATCGCTCCGCTCCAGAGTGAATGGTCCCCGAAGGGCCACTTCTGGGGGGAGGGATGGAAGCCACAGTGGCCATCGCTCCGCTCCAGAGTGAACGGTCCCCAAAGGGCCACTTGTGGGGGGAGGGATGGAAGCCACAGTGGCCATCGCTCCGCTCCAGAGTGAATGGTCCCCGAAGGGCCACTTCTGGGGGGAGGGATGGAAGCCACAGTGGCCATCACTCCGCTCCAGAGTGAACGGTCCCCAAAGGGCCAGTTATGGGGGGGGCGGAGGAAGCCACAGTGGCCATCACTCTGCTCCAGAGTGAACGGTCCCCAAAGGGCCAGTTAAGGGTGGGGGGGAGGAAGCCACAGTGGCCATCGCTCCGCCCCAGAGTGAACGGTCCCCAAAGGGCCACTTGTGGGGGGAGGGATGGAAGCCACAGTGGCCATCGCTCCGCTCCAGAGTGAACGGTCCCCAAAGGGCCACTTCTGGGGGGAGGGAT
This sequence comes from Vanellus vanellus, assembly GCF_965231255.1. Lineage (NCBI taxonomy): Eukaryota > Metazoa > Chordata > Aves > Charadriiformes > Charadriidae > Vanellus > Vanellus vanellus. The sequence continues at coordinate 12,272 of NW_028127202.1, read as the reverse complement.
GGAAGCCACAGTGGCCATCGCTCTGCTCCAGAGTGAACGGTCCCCAAAGGGCCAGTTAAGGGGGGAGGGATGGAAGCCACAGTGGCCATCGCTCCGCCCCAGAGTGAACGGTCCCCGAAGGGCCACTTCTGGGTGGAGGGATGGAAGCCACAGTGGCCATCGCTCCGCCCCAGAGTGAACGGTCCCCAAAGGGCCAGTTATGGGGGGAGGGATGGAAGCCACAGTGGCCATCGCTCCGCCCCAGAGTGAACGGTCCCCAAAGGGCCAGTTAAGGGGGGAGGGATGGAAGCCACAGTGGCCATTGCTCCGCTCCAGAGTGAACGGTCCCCAAAGGGCCAGTTATGGGGGGAGGGATGGAAGCCACAGTGGCCATCGCTCCGCCCCAGAGTGAACGGTCCCCAAAGGGCCAGTTAAGGGGGGAGGGATGGAAGCCACAGTGGCCATCGCTCCGCCCCAGAGTGAACGGTCCCCAAAGGGCCACTTGTGGGGGGAGGGATGGAAGCCACAGTGGCCATCGCTCCGCCCCAGAGTGAACGGTCCCCAGAGGGCCACTTCTGGGGGGAGGGATGGAAGCCACAGTGGCCATCACTCCGCTCCAGAGTGAATGGTCCCCAAAGGGCCACTTCTGGGGGGAGGGATGGAAGCCACAGTGGCCATCGCTCCGCTCCAGAGTGAACGGTCCCCAAAGGGCCAGTTAAGGGGGGAGGGATGGAAGCCACAGTGGCCATCGCTCCGCTCCAGAGTGAACGGTCCCCAAAGGGGTTTGGGGGGGGGGAAGGGAGCGAACCGCAGTGGCCATCGCTCCGCTCCAGAGTGAACGGTCCCCAAAGGGGTTTGGGGGGGGGGGGAAGGGGAGCAAACCGCGGTGGCCATCGCTCCGCTCCAGAGTGAACGGTCCCCAAAGGGCCAGTTAAGGGGGGAGGGATGGAAGCCACAGTGGCCATCGCTCCGCTCCAGAGTGAACGGTCCCCAAAGGGCCACTTGTGGGGGGAGGGATGGAAGCCACAGTGGCCATCGCTCCGCTCCAGAGTGAACAGTCCCCAAAGGGCCAGTTAAGGGGGGGGGGGGGAGGAAGCCACAGTGGCCATTGCTCCGCCCCAGAGTGAACGGTCCCCAAAGGGCCACTTCTGGGTGGAGGGATGGAAGCCACAGTGGCCATCGCTCCGCCCCAGAGTGAACGGTCCCCAGAGGGCCACTTCTGGGGGGAGGGATGGAAGCCACAGTGGCCATCACTCCGCCCCAGAGTGAACGGTCCCCAAAGGGCCACTTGTGGGGGGAGGGATGGAAGCCACAGTGGCCATCGCTCTGCCCCAGAGTGAACGGTCCCCAAAGGGCCAGTTAAGGGGGGGGGGAGGAAGCCACAGTGGCCATCGCTCCGCTCCAGAGTGAACGGTCCCCAAAGGGCCACTTCTGGGGGGAGGGATGGAAGCCACAGTGGCCATCACTCCGCTCCAGAGTGAACGGTCCCCAAAGGGGTTTGGGGGAGGGGAAGGGGAGCGAACCGCGGTGGCCATCGCTCCGCTCCAGAGTGAATGGTCCCCAAAGGGCCACTTGTGGGGGGAGGGATGGAAGCCACAGTGGCCATCGCTCCGCCCCAGAGTGAACGGTCCCCGAAGGGCCACTTCTGGGTGGAGGGATGGAAGCCACAGTGGCCATCGCTCCGCCCCAGAGTGAACGGTCCCCAAAGGGCCAGTTATGGGGGGAGGGATGGAAGCCACAGTGGCCATCGCTCCGCCCCAGAGTGACCGCTTCCCCGCAGGGCCGCTGGAGCGTTGGCGCCCCACGAGCCACAGCACCTTCTTCGTCTTCAACGCGTCGCGGGTGCGGGCGGAGCTGGGCCGCGAGGCGCTGCTGCACCGGGCCGAGCTGCGGATGCTGCGGCAGCGGGCGGCCGCAGAGGCGCTGGGGGTCGAGCAGCGCCTCGAGCTCTACCAGGTGGGGGAGGCGGCGGTTTTGGGGGGGACCCCCCCCCCCCGCGCGCGCGGGGGGAGGTTTGGGGATCCCACGGTTGGGTTTGGGGAACCCCTGGGTGGGGGTTGGGGACACGGAGGGTTTGGGGACCCCCTGGGTGGGGTTTGGGGACATGGAGGGGGGATTTGGGGACACGGAGGGGGATTTGGGGACCTCCTGGGTGGGGTTTGGGGACACGGAGGGGGGATTTGGGGACACAGAGGGGGGATTTGGGGACCCCCTGGGTGCGGTTTGGGGACACGGAGGGTTTGGGGACCTCCTGGGTGGGGTTTGGGGACACGGAGGGTTTGGGGACCCCCTGGGTGGGGTTTGGGGACACAGTGGGGGGATTTGGGGACCCTCTGGATGTGGTTTGGGGACACGGAGGGTTTGGGGACCCCCTGGCCACTGTTTGGGGACACAGAGGGGGATTTGGGGACACGGAGGGGGATTTGGGGACCCTCTGGGTGTGGTTTGGGGACACAGAGGGGGATTTGGGGACCCCCTGAGTGCGGTTTGGGGACACGGAGGGTTTGGGGACCCCCAGGCCACGGTTTGGGGACACAGAGGGGGATTTGGGGACCTCCTGGGTGCAGTTTGGGGACACAGTGGGGGGATTTGGGGACACAGTGGGGGATTTGGGGACCCCCTGATCACAGTTTGGGGACACGGAGGGTTTGGGGACCCCCTGGGTGTGGTTTGGGGACACAGTGGGGGGATTTGGGGACATAGTGCGGGATGTGGAGACGCAGTGGGAGATTTGGGGACACAGTGGGAGATTTGGGGACGCAGTGGAAGATTTGGGGACACGGTGGGAGATTTGGGGACATGGTGGGGGATGTGGAGACGCAGTGGGAGATTTGGGGACACAGTGGGGAATTTGGGGGCATAGTGGGGAATTTGGGGACACTGTTGGGAATTTGGGGACACGGTGGGGGATGTGGAGATGCAGTGAGAGATTTGGGGACGCAGTGGGAGATTTGGGGACGCAGTGGGGGATTTGGGGACGCGGTGGGAGATTTGGGGACGCAGTGGGAGATTTGGGGACGCAGTGAGAGATTTGGGGACGCAGTGGGAGATTTGGGGACGCGGTGGGGGATTTGGGGACCCTCATGGCCCCGTGTGGGTTTATTTTTTTTTTGGGTGGGGGGGGGACGACACGCGCAGGGCTACGGCAACGCCTCGTGGCGGTACCTGCACGGGCGCGCGGTGCGGGCGACGGCGGAGGAAGAGTGGCTCTGGTTCGACGTCACCGACGTCCTCCAGCAGTGGCTCAGCAGCGGCGGTGAGCGTGGCCGGGGCGGGGGGGGGGGACGGGAGGGAGGGGGGGGTGTGTGTGTCACCCCCCCCCCCCCCCCTTAACGTCCCCAAACGTCCTCACTGTCCCCTTCCCGCTGGCGCAGAGCCCCTGGGGGTGTTCAAGCTGAGCGTCCACTGTCCCTGCGAGGAGGGACCCGATGACATGCGCATCTCCATCGAAGGTACCGCCGCAAAGGGGGTTTGGGGGACCCCCAAAGGGGACCTAAAGGGGGGGGAGGGGGTGTCGCTATGTGTCCCCCGTCCCCCCCAACTGCCACCCGCCGCGTCCCCGCAGGCTTCGAGCAGCAGCGCGGGGACATGCAGGGCATCGCCAAGAAGCACCGCCGCGTCCCCTACGTCCTCGTCATGTCGCTGCCCCCCGACCGCACCAACGCCCTTCGCAGCTCCCGCCGCCGCCGCGCGCTCGACACCGACTACTGCTTCGGGTCAGGGAGACCCCCCCCCAAAATGCTCAGAGATACAGGGGGGGCCCTTTGGGGAGGGCTGGGGACCCCCAGGGACCCATAGGACCCCCAACAGGGAGGGTTGGGGACCCCCACGGACACCCCCCAGGGAGGGTTGGGGACCCCCAAAACCCTTTTGGGGAGGGTTGGGGACCCCCAGGGACCCATAGGACCCCCCCCCGGGAGGGTTGGGGACCCCCAGGTCCCCTTTGGGGAGGGTTGGGGACCCGCAGTCCCCTCAAAGGGAGATTTGGGGGCCCCAGGGAGGTTTAGGGATCCCCAGTTCCCCCCCAGGGAAGTTTGGGGACCCCCAGAGACCCCCCCGGGAGGTTTAGGGACCCCCAGTGCCCCCCAGGGAGGTTTGGGGACCCCCAGGAGCTTTGAGGACCCCCTTTCCCCCCCCAGGGAGGTTTGGGGGCCCCCAGAGACCCCCAGGGAGGTTTAGAGACCCCCAGTCCCCCTCCAGGGAAGCTTGGGGACCCCCAGGGACCCCTCCGGGAGGTTTAGGGACCCCCAGAGACCCCCAGGGAGGTTTAGGGACCCCCAGTCCCCTCCCAGGGAGCTTTGGGGACCCCCAGGGAGCTTTGAGGACCCCCATTCCCCCCCAGGGAGGTTTGGGGACCCCCAGAGACCCCCAGGGAGGTTTAGAGACCCCCAGGTCCCCCCCCGGGAGGTTTGGGGACCCCCAGGGTGGTTTAGGGACCCCCAGTCTCCCTCCCAGGGAGCTTTGAGGACCCCCAGAGACCCCCAGGGAGATTTAGGGACCCCCAGTTCCCTCCCTGGGAGCTTTGAGGACCCCCAGTTCCCCCTCAGGGAGGTTTGGGGACCCCCAGAGACCACCAGGGAGGTTTAGGGACCCCCAGTCCCCTCCCAGGGAGGTTTGGGGACCCCCAGGGAGCTTTGAGGACCCCCAGTCCCCCCCCAGGGAGGTTTGGGGACCCCCAGGGAGGTTTAGGGACCCCCAGGTCCCCTTTGGGGAGGGTTGGGGACCCTCAGGGACCCATAGGACCCCCCCTCCGGCAGCTTGAGGACCCCCATTTCCACCCCGGAGAGGGCTGAGGGAGGACACCTCCCCCCCCCCCAGTGACTCCCAGTGGGGTGCAGGGGTGTCATGGTGTTTCCCCCCCCCAAAAAAAAAACCAAAAACCAACCCCCCCCCAGGACGGAGGAGAAGAACTGCTGCGTGCGGCCGCTGTACATCGACTTCCGCAAGGACCTGCAGTGGAAGTGGATCCACGAGCCCCCCGGCTACATGGCCAACTTCTGCATGGGACCCTGCCCCTACATCTGGAGCGCGGACACCCAGTACAGCAAGGTGGGGGGGGGGGCAACTGGGGGGGGGGGGCAACTAGAGGGGGGGGGGGGCTGGGACCCGTGGGGAGGGGGTGGGGGAGGTCCCGGAGGGCCCCTTGGGGAGATACGGGGGGTGGGTGCCCGATGTTGGGGGGTTTGAGGAGGAGATGTGGGTCCTGGAGGGGTTTTGGGGGGCACCTTGGACACTTTGGGGGGGGTCAGAGACACCTGGGTGTCCCTGGGGGGGTCCTTTGGGGGTGTGGGGGGTGTGGGACCTATGGGGGGGGGTCCTGGAGGGCCCCTTGGGGAGATGGGGGGGGTGGGTGCCCGATGTTGGGGGGTTTGAGGAGGAGATGTGGGTCCTGGATGGGTTTTGGGGGGGCACCTTGGACACTTTGGGGGGGTCACAGACACCTGGGGGTCCCTGGGGGGGTCCTTTGGGGGTGTGGGACCTATGGGGGGCGGGTCCTGGAGGGCCCCTTGGGGAGATGGGGGAGTGGGTGCCCGATGTTGGGGGGTTTGAGGAGGAGATGGGGGTCCTGGAGGGGTTTGGGGGGGGACATGGACATCTGGGGGTCCCTGGGGGGGTCCTTTGGGGGTGTGGGGGGTGTGGGACCTATGGGGAGGGGTCCTGGAGGGCCCCTTGGGGAGATAGGGGGGGTGAGTGCCTGATGTTGGGGGGTTTGAGGAGGAGATGTGGGTCCGGGAGGGGTTTTGGGGGGCACCTTGGACACTTTGGGGGGGGTCAGAGACACCTGGGTGTCCCTGGGGGGGTCCTTTGGGGGTGTGGGGGGTGTGGGACCTGGGGGCCTGAGGGGGTCCTTTGGGGAGAAGGGGGGGGAAATGTGGGTCCTGGGGGTCCTTTGGGGAGAAGGGGGGGGGGGGGAAATGTGGGTCCTGGGGGTCCCTTGGGGTGTGGGGGGGCCCCTGGGTCCTATGGGGGGGGGAAATGTGGGTCCTGGGGGTCCCTTGTTGAGAAGGGGGGGGGAAATGGGGGTCCTGGGGGTCCCTTGTTGATAAGGGGGGGGGGGAAATGGGGGTCCTGGGGGTCCCTTGTGGAGAGGGGGGGGGGGAAATGGGGGTCCTGGGGGTCCCTTGTGGAGAGGGGGGGGGGGAAATGGGGGTCCTGGGGTCCCTTGTTGATAAGGGGGGGGGAAATGTGGGTCCTGGGGGTCCCTTGTTGAGAAGGGGGGGGGAAATGGGGGTCCTGGGGGTCCCTTGTTGATAAGGGGGGGGGGGAAATGGGGGTCCTGGGGGTCCCTTGTTGATAAGGGGGGGGGAAATGGGGGTCCCTTGTGGAGAGGGGGGGGGGAAATGGGGGTCCTGGGGGTCCCTTGTTGATAATGGGGGGGGAAATGGGGGTCCCTTGTGGAGAGGGGGGGGGGGAAATGGGGGTCCTGGGGGTCCCTTGTTGATAATGGGGGGGGAAATGGGGGTCCCTTGTGGAGAGGGGGGGGGAAATGTGGGTCCTGGGGGTCCCATAGGGAGGGGAGAAGATGTGGGGGGGGTGCGGGCTGAGAAAATTAGGGGGGGGGGGGGGCACACGGGAGCCGTGGGGCACCGCGAGACCCCCCTAAAGCGGTGTCCCCGCGGGGAGGGGGACACCCCAACCTCCGGGGGTGTCCCTGACCCTGAGGAGGGGCTGTCTTTATTTAGGTTTTTTTTGTTGTTTTTTTTTTTTTTTGTTGTTTTTTTTTTTTTTGGGGGGGGGTGGGGGGGTGCCCACAGGTCCTGGCGCTGTACAACCAGCACAACCCGGGGGCCTCGGCGGCGCCCTGCTGCGTCCCCCAGACCCTCGACCCCCTCCCCATCGTCTACTACGTGGGGCGCAAAGCGCGGGTGGAGCAGCTCTCCAACATGGTGGTCCGCGCCTGCAAATGCAGCTGACACCCCCCCCCCCCCAAAAAAAAAAACACCCACCCAAACTTCACCCCCCTCCCCCCCAACCAACTTCCCCCGGCGAAAAAAAAAAAAAAAAAAAACCCCAAAAAATAAAAATCCCCTTATTTAATTTTTAGCCACTTCCTCTTTTTTTTTTTCTTTTTTTTTTTTTTTTTTAACAGGGACTTTTTGGCTTCTGCTTTTCTTGGTGGTTTTTTTTTTTTTGGGGGGGTGGTGGGGTGTAAAAAAATAAGGGGGGGGTAAAAAATAAGGGGACAGAGTAAAACATAAGAGGGGGGAGTCAAAAATAAGGGAGAGGAGTCAAAAATAAGGGGGGGAGTCAAAAACAAGGGGGGTTGTCAAAAATAAGGGGGGGGAGTCAAAAATAAGGGGGGTTGTCAAAAATAAGGGGGGAGTCAAAAATAAGGGGGGGGAGTCAAAAATAAGGGGGAGTTGTGAAAAATAAGGGGGGAGTCAAAAATAAGGGGGTGGTAAAAAATAAGGGGGGGAGTCAAAAACAAGGGGGGTTGTCAAAAATAAGGGGGGGGAGTCAAAAATAAGGGGGGGAGTCAAAAATAAGGGGGGGTGTCAAAAACAAGGGGGGGAATCAAAAATAAGGGGGAAGTCAAAAATAAGGGGGTGGTAAAAAATAAGGGGGGGAGACAAAAACAAGGGGGGGGGGGAATCAAAAATAAGGGGGAAGTCAAAAATAAGGGGGGGGAGTCAAAAATAAGGGGGGGGAGTCAAAAATAAGGGGGTGGTAAAAATAAGGGGGGGAGACAAAAATAAGGGGGGGTAAGAAAGAGTAAAAAATAAGGGGGGGAGTCAAAAATAAGGGGGGGTTGTCAAAAATAAGGGGGGGTTGTCAAAAATAAGGGGGGAGTCAAAAATAAGGGAGGAGTCAAAAATAAGGGGGGGGAGTCAGAAATAAGGGGGGGAGTCAAAAATAAGGGGGGGAGTCAAAAATAAGGGGGGGTAGCCAAAAATAAGGGGGGTTGTCAAAAATAAGGGGGGGAGTCAAAAATAAGGGGGGGTAGCCAAAAATAAGGGGGGTTGTCAAAAATAAGGGGGGGAGTCAAAAATAAGGGGGGGTTGTGAAAAATAAAGGGGGAGTCAAAAATAAGGGGGGGTTGTCAAAAATAAGGGGGGTTGTCAAAAATAAGGGAGGAGTCAAAAATAAGGGGGGGTGTCAAAAACAAGGGGGGGAATCAAAAATAAGGGGGGGTGTCAAAAATAAGGGGTGTGTGTGAAAAATAAGGGGGGGAGTCAAAAATAAGGGGGGGGAGTCAAAAATAAGGGGGGGTTGTCAAAAATAAGGGGGGGTTGTGAAAAATAAGGGGGGAGTCAAAAATAAGGGGGGGGGTAAAAAATAAGGGGGACTTAAAAAATAAGGGGGGGTAAAAAATAAGGAGGGGGGGGGATGTAAAGGGACACAGACTTCATCTTGTGTGTCCCCCCCCTCCTCAGGGCCCCATCCTGGTGTGTGTGTCCCCCCCCGCGGGGGCGGAAGGGCCCCAAAATGGGATAAAAACCTATAAAAATATCCTTCCGGGGGAGAGGGGTGGGGGGGGGACACAGACAGACAGACGGACGGACAGACAGGAAACCGCGCGTGTGTGTCCCCCCCCCGCCTTGGGGACAGGGTGAGGTGGTGGGGGGGGACACACGAGGGGGGGTGCGGTGTCCCACAGCGGCTCATCCCCACGGCGTTGGGGGGGGGGGTCCTGTGCGCTTGGGGGGAGTCACAGCCCCCCCACGCGTAGGGGGACGGACAGACGGACATCGGGAGGAGCTGCAAAACCGCCGATATTTTGGGAAATGTGTGGGGCGACCCCCCCACACCCCCCCCCGCGGTGTGGGGTGACTCACAGGACCCCCCCCCACGGTGATGACAAACGTGGGGTGAGGTCACATTTGGGTTTCCCTGCGGAAAACACCCCAAAAGAGGAGGTGACAGTGTGTGCGTGGGGGGGGGGTCCTACTCCCGGCCCCACGGCGGTCTCGGGGGGGGGGGACGGGGACGGTTTGGTTATGGGGGGGGGTCCTACTCGAGTTGGGGGGCGTCGCTGGGCTCCTCCTCGTCGAAATAGCGCTCCTCCGCGTCCCGCGAGACGATGTCCAGATTGTCCAAATCGGGGTTTTCATCCACTTGGCTGCAGGATGGGGGGGGGGGGGGGGGGTTGTTAATTTTTTTTTTGGGGGGGAGGGGGGGTTTAAAGGGTTTGGGCCCCCCCCCCTGAAATTTAGGGGGCGTCACCTGTAGTCAAAGTCTCCGTCTTCCCCCTCCAGGAATCGCTGGTACATGCGGCTGGTGAATTCCTCCCGCAGCATGGCGCGCTCGGCCGCGTCGGGCACCGAGGGGTCCCCCTCCTCATCTTTGGGGGGAGGGGGGGGGGGAAAGAGGGGTGTGTTAACCCCCCTCCCCCCCAAAAAAATATAATCCTTGGGGATCCCCCCCCTCTCTCCCTTCCCCCCGGCTGACCTGAGCTCTCGCCGTCCCGCAGGCGCTGCCGGCGCAGGCGGCGTTGCACGGCCGCCTCTTCCACCGACCGTAAGAGAAGCCCCGTGAGAGATTGGGGTGCCGGGGGGGTCCCTAAAAAATGAGGGGGGGGGGAAGGGTCCCCCGGGAAGGGTTCGACCCCCCGGTATTGCCCGATGTAGTGTTGGTAGAGGAGAGGTTCGCGCGCTCGCATCTCCTCCTCGCTGAAGTACTCCCCGCCTGCGGGAGAGGGGAGATGGGGGGGGGTCAAAATGGGGACCCCAAAAGTCCAGGAAAAATGGGGGGAACACCCAACCCCACCCCACCCCCCCCCCAAAAAAAAAAAAAGACAAAGGGGAGGGCTGGAAAGGCGATAGGATATGGGGGTACACCCCTCAGCCAAAGCCCGAGGGGAAACTTGGGGGGGGGATCCCCCCAAATCCAAGGGGGAAGGGAGGAACCCCCAAAAGCCCTGGTGAAAAGAGGGGGGGGGCGGCTAAACCCCAGGGGGAATAAGGGGACCCCGAGACTTCGAGGGACACCCCCCCTCCCCAGGACCTCAAAGACCCCCTAGAGGCTTCAGCCCCCCCCCCGATATTGGGGACCCCCCCCCAGGGGAGCTCAAAGACCCCCTGGAGACTTCAGGCCCCCCCGGGATATTGGGGACTCCCCCAGACAATTGGGGACCCCCCTGGAGCCTTCAGCCCCGCCCCAGGATATTGGGGACCCCCCCGGGGACCTCAAAGACCCCCTAGAGGCTTCAGCCCCCCCCCCCGATATTGGGGACCCCCCCCAGGGGAGCTCAAAGACACCCTGGAGACTTCAGGCCCCCCCCGGGACATTGGGGACCCCCCCGGGGAGCTCAAAGACCCCCTGGAGACTTCAGGACTCCCCCAGGATATTGGGGACCCCCCCCAGGGGACCTCAAAGACCCCCTGGAGCCTTCAGGACTCCCCCAGACCATTGGGGACCCCCCTGGGGACTTCAGAGCCCCCCCCAAAGCCACTGGGGGACACCCCCCCCCCCCCGGGCCCCCCCAGACCTTGGATGAGCTGTCGCAGGGCGGCGTAGCGGCGGTTGCGGAGGCGGGTGCGGGCGGGGGAACGGCGGGGACGCCCCAAGGGACCGATTTCGGGGCGCCAACGCTCCGTCCCCAACCCCCCGGGACAGCTCCGGGGGAGGTGGGGGTCCCCTTCCTCCGGGGGGGCCCGCACGGGGGACGGGGGGTCCCTCTCGGAAGCTTTGGGGTCCCGTTTTGGGGACGTGGGGTCCCGCTTGAGCATTTTGGGGTCCCGTTTCCTCACTTCGGGGTCCGAGGCGGCAGCAAAGTCACTCTTCGGGGACACGGGGTCCCGCTTCAAGGTTTTGGGGTCCCCTTCTGGTGGGGGGTCCCTCGTCGGGGATTCGGGGACCCCCTCGGTCACAGCGGGGTCCCCCTCGGTTTTGGGGTCCCAGCCCGCCATGGGCCCTCGGCTGCGGGCGGGCGCTGCTCGGGGACAAGGGGACACCGTTAGCACTCGCTTTGGGGGGGGACCCCCTAAAAGGAGGTGGGGGGACCCCCAAAGAAGAGGGACCTCAAAAGGGCTTTGGGGTGTGGGGGTGTGTGTGTGTGTGTGTGTCCTGGCTGGGGGACACCCCCCAAAAATCCCTCAGGGAATGGGGTGGGGGGGACACTTCAGGAGACCCCAAATCCATCAGGGAAGGGGGGGACGGGACACCTCAGGAGACCCCAAAGGCTTCAGGGAAGGGGGGGGGGGGGGCGAAATCCTTCAGGAAAGGAGAAGGACCCCTCTCAGGGGACCCCAAATTCCTCAGGGAAGGGGGAAACCCCTCTCAGGGGACCCCAAAGACCTCAGAGAAGGGGGGGACCCCCTCAGGAGACCCTGAAGGCCTCAGAAAACGGGGGGATCCCTCAGGGGCCCCCAAATCCCTCAGAGAAGCAGGGACCCCCCCTCAGGACACCCTGAAGGCCTCAGAAAACGGGGGGATCCCTCAGGGGCCCCCAAATCCCTCAGAGAAGCAGGGACCCCCCCTCAGAGGACCCCGAAGGCCTCAGAGAAAGGGGGACCACCCTCTGGTAACCCCAAATCCCTCAGAGAAGGGGGGGACTCCTCTCAGGGGACCCCAAATCCCTCAGAGAAGCAGGGACCCCCCTCAGGGGACCCCGAAGGCCTCAGCGAAAGGGGGGACCCCCCTCAGGGGACCCCGAAGGCCTCAGGGAAGGGGGCATCCCCCCCCAGGAGACCCCAAATCCCTCAGGGAACCCCAAAGGGCTCAGGGAAGGGGAGGGGACACCCTCAGGGGACTCTAAAGGCCTCAAAGAAAGGGGGAACCCCTCAGAGGACCCCGAAGACCTCAAGGAGGGGGGGGGGCGCTCAGAGAACCCCCCCGATCCCTCAGGAAAGGGGGCGGGAATGGCGGAGGACACCCCCCCCCCCCCGGAGCCGCCCGGCCCCGTTTGAACGCGACCCCGCCTCACCCGCCGCCGCCCTGCGTGCCGTCCTGACGTCACTTCCGGCAGCGCGCAGGGAGGGGAAGTGGGCGGGGAATGCGGCAAGCGACGCCCCCCCCCCCCCGACTCCGCGCCAAAGGTTCCGGAGCACTTTAGTTCCGCCCCCCCTCCCCGTCCCCCCCCCCCCCAAAAAACCCAAATCCACCCCAAAACCGGCGGGGGCTGAGATAGGGGAGGGGGGGGGGGGGGCGCCGGTTTGGGGCTTTTTCCTTTTTTTTTTTTTTTTTTTTTTTTTTTTTTATTATTTTTTAATTTATCCTTCCCTGCGGGGACGGTAAAAATCCCAAACTACCAAAGAAACATAAAATAACACCCCAAAACCGGGAAAAATTCCTGTAAAACGGCCGTTCCCCAGCCGGGCGGGAGAGGGGACAAGTGGTGGGACCCCCTCCCC
>NW_028127203.1:0-3000 GCF_965231255.1 Vanellus vanellus | reverse complement strand
GGGGGGGCTATACTGGGAGGGATGAACCGATCTATACGGGGGGCACTGGGCTATACTGGGAGGGATGAACGTGTCTATACTGGGGAGGGGGGGGGGGTGTCTATAGAGAGATGGGGGGGGGCTCTGGTCCATACTGGGAGGGGACGGGTGCGCGCCGGGCGGGAGGGGATTGCTGGGGGGCGGGTCCATACTGGGAGGGTGGGGGGGTTACTGGTCTATACTGGGATGGAATGGGAAAGGGGAGGGGGGGGTGGGGTGGGGGGTGGGGGGGGGGTCCCGCACTCACCGGGCCGGGCCGCAGCATCGCGCTCCAGCGGCCGCCGGGGCCCCGCGCCCCCGCCCCGTTCGGCGCCGTTCGGAACCGTTCGGAACCGTTCGGAACAGTTCGGAACCGTTCGGAGCCGTTCGGAACCTTTCGGAACCTTTCGGGAGCGATCGGGAGCGATCGGGGGCGGGTTCGGCTCCGGGTTCGGGCCCCGTTCGGGGCTCCGTTCGTTCGGCGGCGGCGGTGGAGGGGGGAGGGGAGGGGGGAGGGGATATACGGGGTTGGGGGGGGGGGGGGGGGGGGGGGGACAGGGCCCCGTGCGGGACCGTCACCCGCTGTCCCCGTGTCCCCATAGCCCCACATGTCCCCGTGTCCCCGTGTCCCTGTGCCCCCCATGTCCCCGTGTCCCCATGTCCCGGTGCCACCCCATAGCCCTGTGCCCCAATGTCCCCATGTCCCGGTGTCCCCGTGTCCCCATGTCCCCGTGCCCCACATGTCCCCATGTCCCCATGTCCCAGTGCCACCCCATAGCCGTGTCCCCGTGTCCCCGTGCCCCCATGTCCCCATGTCCCCATGTCCCAGTGCCACCCCATAGCCGTGTCCCTGTGTCCCCGTGTCCCCCATGTCCCCATGTCCCCATGTCCCAGTGCCACCCCATAGCCCTGTGCCCCAATGTCCCATGTCCCCGTGTCCCCATATCCCTGTGCCCCCCATGTCCCCATGTCCTGGTGTCCCCATGTCCCAGTGCCACCCCATAGTCCTGTGACCCCCATGTCCCCGTGTCCCCATGTCTCTGTGTCCCCGTGTCCCAGTGCCACCCCATAGCCCTGTGCCCCAATGTCCCCATGTCCCCATGTCCCCGTGTCCCCATGTCCTGGTGTCCCCATGTCCCAGTGCCACCCCATAGTCCTGTGACCCCCATGTCCCCGTGTCCCATGTCTCTGTGTCCCCGTGTCCCAGTGCCACCCCATAGCCCTGTGCCCCAATGTCCCCATGTCCCCGTGTCCCCATGTCCTGGTGTCCCCATGTCCCAGTGCCACCCCATAGTCCTGTGCCCCAATGTCCCCATGTCCCCGTGTCCCCGTGTCCCCATGTCCCCGTGCCCCACATGTCCCCGTGTCCCAAAATGTCCCAGTGCCACCCCATAGCCGTGTCCCCGTGTCCCCGTGTCCCTGTGCCATCCGTGTCCCCATGTCCCCATGTCCCCATGTCCCAGTGCCACCCCATAGCCCCATGTCCCCATGTCCTCGTGTCCCCATGTCCCCATGCCCTCCATGTCCCCATGTCCCAGTGTCACCCCATGTCCCTGTGTCCCCCATGTCCCCATGTCCCTGTGTCCTCGTGTCCCCATGTCCCCATAGCCCCATGCCCATGTCCCCATGTCCCCATGTCCCTGTGTCCCCATGTCCCCATGTCCCAGTGCCACCCCATAGCCATGTCCCCGTGTCCCCATATCCCTGTGCCCCCCGTGTCCCCATGTCCTGGTGTCCCCATGTCCCAGTGCCACCCCATAGCCGTGTCCCCCATCACTGTCCCCATGTCCCCATATCATGTCCCCGTGTCCCCACCACTGTGCCCCACATCGTGTCCCCACGTCCCCACATCCCTCTGTCCCCATTCCCCTGTCCCCAAACCCCCACGTCCCCACAGCCACCGTGTCCCTGTGTCCCCCCATCCCTGTGTCCCCACGTCCCATCCCAATGTCCCCCAGTCCCCATATCACCGTGTCCCCATGTCCCCGTGTGCCATCCCAGTGTCCCCACCTCCCCGTGTCCCCAATCCCTGTCCCCATGTCCCCATCTGCCATCCCCGTGTCCCCGATCCCCGTGTCCCCCCATTCCCCTGTCCCCATGTCCCCCGTCCCCACGTCCCATCCCCATGTCCCATCCCAGTGGCCCCACGTCCCTGTGTCCCCCAATCCCCATGTCCCCACGTCCCAGTTCCATGTCACCATGTCCCTGTGTCCCATCCCTGTGTCGCCCAATCCCCCTGTCCCATCCCCTTGTCCCCATGTCCCATCCCGGTGTCCCCATGTCTCCTGTCCCCGTGTCCCCCCATCCCTGTGTCCCCCATGTCCCCCAATCCCTGTGTCCCCATGTCCCCTCTCCATGTCCCCATGTCCCCATGTCCCCTATCCATGTCACCACATCCCCGTGTCCCCCTGTCCCCCATGTCCCCATGTCCCATATCCGTGTCCCCACGTCCCCGTGTCCCCATGTCCCCCATCCCCATGTCCCCCCTGTCCCCTGTCCCCGTGTCCCCCCATCCCTGTGTCCCATTACCCTGTCCCCATGTCCCCATGTCTCCCCCTGTCCCTTGTCCCTGTGTCCCCCCATCCCCATGTCCCCAAATCCCTGTGTCCCCCTGTCCCCGTGTCCCCCGTGTCCCCCAATCCCTCTGTCCCCTCACCCCTCTGTCCCCATGTCCCCCCATCCCCGTGTCCCATTACGATGTCCCCATGTCCCCGTGTCCCCCCATTACCCTGTCCTCATGTCCCCACGTCCCCACATCCCCGTGTCCCCCAATCCCTGTGTCCCCATGTGCCATCTCCATGTCCCCACGTCCCGGTGTCCCCACGTCCCGGTGTCCCCACGTCCCCCATCCCCATGTCCCCCCATTACCCTGTCCCCATGTCCCCCAATCTCTGTCCCCATGTCCCCTCTCCATGTCCCCACGTCCCCATGTCCCCCCCATCCTCTGTCCCCATTTCCCCTCCTGTCCCCTGTCCCCCTGTC
>NW_028127204.1:0-60749 GCF_965231255.1 Vanellus vanellus | reverse complement strand
GGTGCTTTTGAGGATGGAGTCCGCAGGAAAGCAGAGAGGGCCAAATTGTCTGTGGCATTTGAAAGAGTTCCAGGAGGCAGTGAGAACCAGCATTACTTTTCCCCGCTGGCACCTTTGCTGTGGCAGCAAAAGCTGGACGTTTGTCTTTTTACCACCGGAGGGCGCCGAAAGTGAAAAAAGGCGCTTTTGAGGATAGAGTCCGCAGGAAAGCAGAGAGGGCCAAATTGTCTGGGGCATTTGAAGAGGTTCCAGGAGGCAGTGAGAACCAGCATTACTTTTCCCCGCTGGCACCTTTGCTGTGGCAGCAAAAGCTGGACGTTTGTCTTTTTTGCTCCGGAGGCTGCCGAAAGCGAAAACAGCTGCTTTTGAGGATGGGAGTCCGCAGGAAAGCAGAGAGGGCCAAATTGTCTGTGGCATTTGAAAGGGTTCCAGGAGGCAGTGAGAACCAGCATTACTTTTCCCCGCTGGCACCTTTGCTGTGGCAGCAAAAGCTGGACGTTTGTCTTTTTTGCTCCGGAGGTTGCCGAAAGCGAAAACAGGTGCTTTTGAGGATGGAGTCCGCAGGAAAGCAGAGAGGGCCAAATTGTCTGTGGCATTTGAAAGGGTTCCAGGAAACACTGAGAACCAGCATTACTTTTCCCCGCTGGCACCTTTGCTGTGGCAGCAAAAGCTGGACGGTTTGTCTTTTTTGCTCCGGAGGCTGCCGAAAGCAAAAACAGGTGCTTTTGAGGATGGAGTCCGCAGGAAAGCAGAGAGGGCCAAATTGTCTGTGGCATTTGAAAGGGTTCCAGGAGGCAGTGAGAACCAGCATTACTTTTCCCCGCTGGCACCTTTGCTGTGGCAGCAAAAGCTGGACGTTTGTCTTTTTTGCTCCGGAGGTTGCCGAAAGCGAAAACAGGTGCTTTTGAGGATGGAGTCCGCAGGAAAGCAGAGAGGGCCAAATTGTCTGTGGCATTTGAAAGGGTTCCAGGAAACACTGAGAACCAGCATTACTTTTCCCCGCTGGCACCTTTGCTGTGGCAGCAAAAGCTGGACGTTTGTCTTTTTTGCTCCGGAGGCTGCCGAAAGCGAAAACAGGTGCTTTTGAGGATGGAGTCCGCAGGAAAGCAGAGAGGGCCAAATTGTCTGTGGCATTTGAAAGGGTTCCAGGAGGCAGTGAGAACCAGCATTACTTTTCCCCGTTGGCACCTTTGCTGTGGCAGCAAAAGCTGGACGTTTGTCTTTTTTGCTCCGGAGGCTGCCGAAAGCGAAAACAGGTGCTTTTGAGGATGGAGTCCGCAGGAAAGCAGAGAGGGCCAAATTGTCTGGGGCATTTGAAAGGGTTCCAGGAGGCAGTGAGAACCAGCATTACTTTTCCCCGCTGGCACCTTTGTTGTGGCAGCAAAAGCTGGACGTTTGTCTTTTTTGCTCCGGAGGCTGCCGAAAGCGAAAACAGGTGCTTTTGAGGATGGAGTCCGCAGGAAAGCAGAGAGGGCCAAATTGTCTGTGGCATTTGAAAGGGTTCCAGGAGGCAGTGAGAACCAGCGTTACTTTTCCCCGCTGGCACCTTTGCTGTGGCAGCAAAAGCTGGACGTTTGTCTTTTTTGCTCCGGAGGCTGCCGAAAGCGAAAACAGGTGCTTTTGAGGATGGAGTCCGCAGGAAAGCAGAGAGGGCCAAATTGTCTGTGGCATTTGAAAGGGTTCCAGGAGGCAGTGAGAACCAGCATTACTTTTCCCCGCTGGCACCTTTGCTGTGGCAGCAAAAGCTGGACGTTTGTCTTTTTGCTCCGGAGGCTGCCGAAAGCGAAAACAGGTGCTTTTGAGGATGGAGTCCGCAGGAAAGCAGAGAGGGCCAAATTGTCTGTGGCATTTGAAAGGGTTCCAGGAGGCAGTGAGAACCAGCATTACTTTTCCCCCGCTGGCACCTTTGCTGTGGCAGCAAAAGCTGGACGTTTGTCTTTTTTGCTCCGGAGGCTGCCGAAAGCGAAAACAGGTGCTTTTGAGGATGGAGTCCGCAGGAAAGCAGAGAGGGCCAAATTGTCTGGGGCATTTGAAGACGTTCCAGGAGGCAGTGAGAACCAGCATTACTTTTCCCCGCTGGCACCTTTGCTGTGGCAGCAAAAGCTGGACGTTTGTCTTTTTTGCTCCGGAGGCTGCCGAAAGCAAAAACAGGTGCTTTTGAGGATGGAGTCCGCAGGAAAGCAGAGAGGGCCAAATTGTCTGTGGCATTTGAAAGGGTTCCAGGAGGCAGTGAGAACCAGCATTACTTTTCCCCGCTGGCACCTTTGCTGTGGCAGGAAAAGCTGGACGTTTGTCTTTTTTGCTCCGGAGGCTGCCGAAAGCGAAAACAGGTGCTTTTGAGGATGGAGTCCGCAGGAAAGCAGAGAGGGCCAAATTGTCTGGGGCATTTGAACAGGTTCCAGGAGGCAGTGAGAACCAGCATTACTTTTCCCCGCTGGCACCTTTTGCTGTGGCAGCAAAAGCTGGACGTTTGTCTTTTTTGCTCCGGAGGTTGCCGAAAGCGAAAACAGGTGCTTTTGAGGATGGAGTCCGCAGGAAAGCAGAGAGGGCCAAATTGTCTGGGGCATTTGAAGACGTTCCAGGAGGCAGTGAGAACCAGCATTACTTTTCCCCGCTGGCACCTTTGCTGTGGCAGCAAAAGCTGGACGTTTGTCTTTTTTGCTCCGGAGGCTGCCGAAAGCGAAAACAGGTGCTTTTGAGGATGGAGTCCGCAGGAAAGCAGAGAGGGCCAAATTGTCTGTGGCATTTGAAAGGGTTCCAGGAGGCAGTGAGAAACCAGCATTACTTTTCCCCGCTGGCACCTTTGCTGTGGCAGCAAAAGCTGGACGTTTGTCTTTTTTGCTCCGGAGGCTGCCGAAAGCGAAAACAGGTGCTTTTGAGGATGGAGTCCGCAGGAAAGCAGAGAGGGCCAAATTGTCTGTGGCATTTGAAAGGGTTCCAGGAGGCAGTGAGAACCAGCATTACTTTTCCCCGCTGGCACCTTTGCTGTGGCAGCAAAAGCTGGACGTTTGTCCTTTTTTGCTCCGGAGGCTGCCGAAAGCGAAAACAGGTGCTTTTGAGGATGGAGTCCGCAGGAAAGCAGAGAGGGCCAAATTGTCTGTGGCATTTGAAGACGTTCCAGGAGGCAGTGAGAACCAGCATTACTTTTCCCCGCTGGCACCTTTGCTGTGGCAGCAAAAGCTGGACGTTTGTCTTTTTTGCTCCGGAGGCTGCCGAAAGCAAAAACAGGTGCTTTTGAGGATGGAGTCCGCAGGAAAGCAGAGAGGGCCAAATTGTCTGTGGCATTTGAAAGGGTTCCAGGAGGCAGTGAGAACCAGCATTACTTTTCCCCGCTGGCACCTTTGCTGTGGCAGCAAAAGCTGGACGTTTGTCTTTTTTGCTCCGGAGGCTGCCGAAAGCGAAAACAGGTGCTTTTGAGGATGGAGTCCGCAGGAAAGCAGAGAGGGCCAAATTGTCTGGGGCATTTGAACAGGTTCCAGGAGGCAGTGAGAACCAGCATTACTTTTCCCCGCTGGCACCTTTGCTGTGGCAGCAAAAGCTGGACGTTTGTCTTTTTTGCTCCGGAGGCTGCCGAAAGCGAAAACAGGTGCTTTTGAGGATGGAGTCCGCAGGAAAGCAGAGAGGGCCAAATTGTCTGGGGCATTTGAACAGGTTCCAGGAGGCAGTGAGAACCAGCATTACTTTTCCCCGCTGGCACCTTTGCTGTGGCAGCAAAAGCTGGACGTTTGTCTTTTTACCACCGGAGGGCGCCGAAAGTGAAAAAAGGCGCTTTTGAGGATAGAGTCCGCAGGAAAGCAGAGAGGGCCAAATTGTCAGGGGCATTTGAAGAGGTTCCAGGAGGCAGTGAGAACGAGCATTACTTTTCCCCGCTGGCACCTTTGCTGTGGCAGCAAAAGCTGGACGTTTGTCTTTTTTGCTCCGGAGGCTGCCGAAAGCGAAAACAGGTGCTTTTGAGGATGGAGTCCGCAGGAAAGCAGAGAGGGCCAAATTGTCTGTGGCATTTGAAAGGGTTCCAGGAGGCAGTGAGAACCAGCATTACTTTTCCCCGCTGGCACCTTTGCTGTGGCAGCAAAAGCTGGACGTTTGTCTTTTTTGCTCCGGAGGCTGCCGAAAGCGAAAACAGGTGCTTTTGAGGATGGAGTCCGCAGGAAAGCAGAGAGGGCCAAATTGTCTGTGGCATTTGAAAGGGTTCCAGGAGGCAGTGAGAACCAGCATTACTTTTCCCCGCTGGCACCTTTGCTGTGGCAGCAAAAGCTGGACGTTTGTCTTTTTTGCTCCGGAGGCTGCCGAAAGCGAAAACAGGTGCTTTTGAGGATGGAGTCCGCAGGAAAGCAGAGAGGGCCAAATTGTCTGTGGCATTTGAAAGAGTTCCAGGAGGCAGTGAGAACCAGCATTACTTTTCCCCGCTGGCACCTTTGCTGTGGCAGCAAAAGCTGGACGTTTGTCTTTTTACCACCGGAGGGCGCCGAAAGTGAAAAAAGGCGCTTTTGAGGATAGAGTCCGCAGGAAAGCAGAGAGGGCCAAATTGTCTGGGGCATTTGAAGAGGTTCCAGGAGGCAGTGAGAACCAGCATTACTTTTTCCCCGCTGGCACCTTTGCTGTGGCAGCAAAAGCTGGACGTTTGTCTTTTTGCTCCGGAGGCTGCCGAAAGCGAAAACAGCTGCTTTTGAGGATGGAGTCCGCAGGAAAGCAGAGAGGGCCAAATTGTCTGTGGCATTTGAAAGGGTTCCAGGAGGCAGTGAGAACCAGCATTACTTTTCCCGCTGGCACCTTTGCTGTGGCAGCAAAAGCTGGACGTTTGTCTTTTTGCTCCGGAGGTTGCCGAAAGCGAAAACAGGTGCTTTTGAGGATGGAGTCCGCAGGAAAGCAGAGAGGGCCAAATTGTCTGTGGCATTTGAAAGGGTTCCAGGAAACACTGAGAACCAGCATTACTTTCCCCGCTGGCACCTTTGCTGTGGCAGCAAAAGCTGGACGTTTGTCTTTTTTGCTCCGGAGGCTGCCGAAAGCAAAAACAGGTGCTTTTGAGGATGGAGTCCGCAGGAAAGCAGAGAGGGCCAAATTGTCTGTGGCATTTGAAAGGGTTCCAGGAGGCAGTGAGAACCAGCATTACTTTTCCCCGCTGGCACCTTTGCTGTGGCAGCAAAAGCTGGACGTTTGTCTTTTTTGCTCCGGAGGTTGCCGAAAGCGAAAACAGGTGCTTTTGAGGATGGAGTCCGCAGGAAAGCAGAGAGGGCCAAATTGTCTGTGGCATTTGAAAGGGTTCCAGGAAACACTGAGAACCAGCATTACTTTTTCCCGCTGGCACCTTTGCTGTGGCAGCAAAAGCTGACGTTTGTCTTTTTTGCTCCGGAGGCTGCCGAAAGCGAAAACAGGTGCTTTTGAGGATGGAGTCCGCAGGAAAGCAGAGAGGGCCAAATTGTCTGGGGCATTTGAAAGGGTTCCAGGAGGCAGTGAGAACCAGCATTACTTTTCCCCGCTGGCACCTTTGTTGTGGCAGCAAAAGCTGGACGTTTGTCTTTTTTGCTCCGGAGGCTGCCGAAAGCGAAAACAGGTGCTTTTGAGGATGGAGTCCGCAGGAAAGCAGAGAGGGCCAAATTGTCTGTGGCATTTGAAAGGGTTCCAGGAGGCAGTGAGAACCAGCGTTACTTTTCCCCGCTGGCACCTTTGCTGTGGCAGCAAAAGCTGGACGTTTGTCTTTTTTGCTCCGGAGGCTGCCGAAAGCGAAAACAGGTGCTTTTGAGGATGGAGTCCGCAGGAAAGCAGAGAGGGCCAAATTGTCTGTGGCATTTGAAAGAGTTCCAGGAGGCAGTGAGAACCAGCATTACTTTTCCCCGCTGGCACCTTTGCTGTGGCAGCAAAAGCTGGACGTTTGTCTTTTTTGCTCCGGAGGCTGCCGAAAGCGAAAACAGGTGCTTTTGAGGATGGAGTCCGCAGGAAAGCAGAGAGGGCCAAATTGTCTGGGGCATTTGAAGAGGTTTCCAGGAGGCAGTGAGAACCAGCATTACTTTTCCCCGCTGGCACCTTTGCTGTGGCAGCAAAAGCTGGACGTTTGTCTTTTTTGCTCCGGAGGCTGCCGAAAGCAAAAACAGGTGCTTTTGAGGATGGAGTCCGCAGGAAAGCAGACAGGGCCAAATTGTCTGGGGCATTTGAAAGGGTTCCAGGAGGCAGTGAGAACCAGCATTACTTTTCCCCGCTGGCACCTTTGCTGTGGCAGCAAAAGCTGGACGTTTGTCTTTTTTGCTCCGGAGGCTGCCGAAAGCGAAAACAGGTGCTTTTGAGGATGGAGTCCGCAGGAAAGCAGAGAGGGCCAAATTGTCTGGGGCATTTGAAAGGGTTCCAGGAGGCAGTGAGAACCAGCATTACTTTTCCCCGCTGGCACCTTGCTGTGGCAGCAAAAGCTGGACGTTTGTCTTTTTTGCTCCGGAGGCTGCCGAAAGCGAAAACAGGTGCTTTTGAGGATGGAGTCCACAGGAAAGCAGAGAGGGCCAAATTGTCTGTGGCATTTGAAAGGGTTCCAGGAGGCAGTGAGAACCAGCATTACTTTTCCCGCTGGCACCTTTGCTGTGGCAGCAAAAGCTGGACGTTTGTCTTTTTTGCTCCGGAGGCTGCCGAAAGCGAAACAGGTGCTTTTGAGGATGGAGTCCGCAGGAAAGCAGAGAGGGCCAAATTGTCCTGTGGCATTTGAAAGGGTTCCAGGAGGCAGTGAGAACCAGCATTACTTTTCCCCGCTGGCACCTTTGCTGTGGCAGCAAAAGCTGGACGTTTGTCTTTTTTGCTCCGGAGGCTGCCGAAAGCGAAAACAGGTGCTTTTGAGGATGGAGTCCGCAGGAAAGCAGAGAGGGCCAAATTGTCTGGGGCATTTGAACAGGTTCCAGGAGGCAGTGAGAACCAGCATTACTTTTCCCCGCTGGCACCTTTGCTGTGGCAGCAAAAGCTGGGACGTTTGTCTTTTTTTGCTCCGGAGGCTGCCGAAAGCGAAAACAGGTGCTTTTGAGGATGGAGTCCGCAGGAAAGCAGAGAGGGCCAAATTGTCTGGGGCATTTGAACAGGTTCCAGGAGGCAGTGAGAACCAGCATTACTTTTCCCCGCTGGCACCTTTGCTGTGGCAGCAAAAGCTGGACGTTTGTCTTTTTACCACCGGAGGGCGCCGAAAGTGAAAAAAGGCGCTTTTGAGGATAGAGTCCGCAGGAAAGCAGAGAGGGCCAAATTGTCAGGGGCATTTGAAGAGGTTCCAGGAGGCAGTGAGAACGAGCATTACTTTTCCCCGCTGGCACCTTTGCTGTGGCAGCAAAAGCTGGACGTTTGTCTTTTTTGCTCCGGAGGCTGCCGAAAGCGAAAACAGGTGCTTTTGAGGATGGAGTCCGCAGGAAAGCAGAGAGGGCCAAATTGTCTGTGGCATTTGAAAGGGTTCCAGGAGGCAGTGAGAACCAGCATTACTTTTCCCCGCTGGCACCTTTGCTGTGGCAGCAAATACTGGACGTTTGTCTTTTTTGCTCCGGAGGCTGCCGAAAGCGAAAACAGGTGCTTTTGAGGATGGAGTCCGCAGGAAAGCAGAGAGGGCCAAATTGTCTGTGGCATTTGAAAGGGTTCCAGGAGGCAGTGAGAACCAGCATTACTTTCCCCGCTGGCACCTTTGCTGTGGCAGCAAAAGCTGGACGTTTGTCTTTTTTGCTCCGGAGGCTGCCGAAAGCGAAAACAGGTGCTTTTGAGGATGGAGTCCGCAGGAAAGCAGAGAGGGCCAAATTGTCTGTGGCCATTTGAAAGAGTTCCAGGAGGCAGTGAGAAACCAGCATTACTTTTCCCCGCTGGCACCTTTGCTGTGGCAGCAAAAGCTGGACGTTTGTCTTTTTACCACCGGAGGGCGCCGAAAGTGAAAAAGGCGCTTTTGAGGATAGAGTCCGCAGGAAAGCAGAGAGGGCCAAATTGTCTGGGGCATTTGAAGAGGTTCCAGGAGGCAGTGAGAACCAGCATTACTTTTCCCCGCTGGCACCTTTGCTGTGGCAGCAAAGCTGGACGTTTGTCTTTTTTGCTCCGGAGGCTGCCGAAAGCGAAAACAGCTGCTTTTGAGGATGGAGTCCGCAGGAAAGCAGAGAGGGCCAAATTGTCTGGGGCATTTGAAGAGGTTCCAGGAGGCAGTGAGAACCAGCATTACTTTTCCCCGCTGGCACCTTTGCTGTGGCAGCAAAAGCTGGACGTTTGTCTTTTTTGCTCCGGAGGCTGCCGAAAGCAAAAACAGGTGCTTTTGAGGATGGAGTCCGCAGGAAAGCAGACAGGGCCAAATTGTCTGGGGCATTTGAAAGGGTTCCAGGAGGCAGTGAGAACCAGCATTACTTTTCCCCGCTGGCACCTTTGCTGTGGCAGCAAAAGCTGGACGTTTGTCTTTTTTGCTCCGGAGGCTGCCGAAAGCGAAAACAGGTGCTTTTGAGGATGGAGTCCGCAGGAAAGCAGAGAGGGCCAAATTGTCTGGGGCATTTGAAAGGGTTCCAGGAGGCAGTGAGAACCAGCATTACTTTTCCCCGCTGGCACCTTTGCTGTGGCAGCAAAAGCTGGACGTTTGTCTTTTTTGCTCCGGAGGCTGCCGAAAGCGAAAACAGGTGCTTTTGAGGATGGAGTCCACAGGAAAGCAGAGAGGGCCAAATTGTCTGTGGCATTTGAAAGGGTTCCAGGAGGCAGTGAGAACCAGCATTACTTTTCCCCGCTGGCACCTTTGCTGTGGCAGCAAAAGCTGGACGTTTGTCTTTTTTGCTCCGGAGGCTGCCGAAAGCGAAAACAGGTGCTTTTGAGGATGGAGTCCGCAGGAAAGCAGAGAGGGCCAAATTGTCTGTGGCATTTGAAAGGGTTCCAGGAGGCAGTGAGAACCAGCATTACTTTTCCCCGCTGGCACCTTTGCTGTGGCAGCAAAAGCTGGACGTTTGTCTTTTTTGCTCCGGAGGCTGCCGAAAGTGAAAACAGGTGCTTTTGAGGATGGAGTCCGCAGGAAAGCAGAGAGGGCCAAATTGTCTGGGGCATTTGAAGAGGTTCCAGGAGGCAGTGAGAACCAGCATTACTTTTCCCCGCTGGCACCTTTGCTGTGGCAGCAAAAGCTGGACGTTTGTCTTTTTTGCTCCGGAGGCTGCCGAAAGCGAAAACAGGTGCTTTTGAGGATGGAGTCCGCAGGAAAGCAGAGAGGGCCAAATTGTCTGGGGCATTTGAACAGGTTCCAGGAGGCAGTGAGAACCAGCATTACTTTTCCCCGCTGGCACCTTTGCTGTGGCAGCAAAAGCTGGACGTTTGTCTTTTTACCACCGGAGGGCGCCGAAAGTGAAAAAAGGCGCTTTTGAGGATAGAGTCCGCAGGAAAGCAGAGAGGGCCAAATTGTCAGGGGCATTTGAAGAGGTTCCAGGAGGCAGTGAGAACGAGCATTACTTTTCCCCGCTGGCACCTTTGCTGTGGCAGCAAAAGCTGGACGTTTGTCTTTTTTGCTCCGGAGGCTGCCGAAAGCGAAAACAGGTGCTTTTGAGGATGGAGTCCGCAGGAAAGCAGAGAGGGCCAAATTGTCTGTGGCATTTGAAAGGGTTCCAGGAGGCAGTGAGAACCAGCATTACTTTTCCCCGCTGGCACCTTTGCTGTGGCAGCAAATACTGGACGTTTGTCTTTTTTGCTCCGGAGGCTGCCGAAAGCGAAAACAGGTGCTTTTGAGGATGGAGTCCGCAGGAAAGCAGAGAGGGCCAAATTGTCTGTGGCATTTGAAAGGGTTCCAGGAGGCAGTGAGAACCAGCATTACTTTTCCCCGCTGGCACCTTTGCTGTGGCAGCAAAAGCTGGACGTTTGTCTTTTTTGCTCCGGAGGCTGCCGAAAGCGAAAACAGGTGCTTTTGAGGATGGAGTCCGCAGGAAAGCAGAGAGGGCCAAATTGTCTGTGGCATTTGAAAGAGTTCCAGGAGGCAGTGAGAACCAGCATTACTTTTCCCCGCTGGCACCTTTGCTGTGGCAGCAAAAGCTGGACGTTTGTCTTTTTACCACCGGAGGGCGCCGAAAGTGAAAAAAGGCGCTTTTGAGGATAGAGTCCGCAGGAAAGCAGAGAGGGCCAAATTGTCTGGGGCATTTGAAGAGGTTCCAGGAGGCAGTGAGAACCAGCATTACTTTTCCCCGCTGGCACCTTTGCTGTGGCAGCAAAAGCTGGACGTTTGTCTTTTTTGCTCCGGAGGCTGCCGAAAGCGAAAACAGCTGCTTTTGAGGATGGAGTCCGCAGGAAAGCAGAGAGGGCCAAATTGTCTGTGGCATTTGAAAGGGTTCCAGGAGGCAGTGAGAACCAGCATTACTTTTCCCCGCTGGCACCTTTGCTGTGGCAGCAAAAGCTGGACGTTTGTCTTTTTTGCTCCGGAGGCTGCCGAAAGCGAAAACAGGTGCTTTTGAGGATGGAGTCCGCAGGAAAGCAGAGAGGGCCAAATTGTCTGTGGCATTTGAAAGGGTTCCAGGAGGCAGTGAGAACCAGCATTACTTTTCCCCGCTGGCACCTTTGCTGTGGCAGCAAAAGCTGGACGTTTGTCTTTTTTGCTCCGGAGGTTGCCGAAAGCGAAAACAGGTGCTTTTGAGGATGGAGTCCGCAGGAAAGCAGAGAGGGCCAAATTGTCTGGGGCATTTGAAGACGTTCCAGGAGGCAGTGAGAACCAGCATTACTTTTCCCCGCTGGCACCTTTGCTGTGGCAGCAAAAGCTGGACGTTTGTCTTTTTTGCTCCGGAGGCTGCCGAAAGCGAAAACAGGTGCTTTTGAGGATGGAGTCCGCAGGAAAGCAGAGAGGGCCAAATTGTCTGTGGCATTTGAAAGGGTTCCAGGAGGCAGTGAGAACCAGCATTACTTTTCCCCGCTGGCACCTTTGCTGTGGCAGCAAAAGCTGGACGTTTGTCTTTTTTGCTCCGGAGGCTGCCGAAAGCGAAAACAGGTGCTTTTGAGGATGGAGTCCGCAGGAAAGCAGAGAGGGCCAAATTGTCTGTGGCATTTGAAAGGGTTCCAGGAGGCAGTGAGAACCAGCATTACTTTTCCCCGCTGGCACCTTTGCTGTGGCAGCAAAAGCTGGACGTTTGTCTTTTTTGCTCCGGAGGCTGCCGAAAGCGAAAACAGGTGCTTTTGAGGATGGAGTCCGCAGGAAAGCAGAGAGGGCCAAATTGTCTGGGGCATTTGAAGACGTTCCAGGAGGCAGTGAGAACCAGCATTACTTTTCCCCGCTGGCACCTTTGCTGTGGCAGCAAAAGCTGGACGTTTGTCTTTTTTGCTCCGGAGGCTGCCGAAAGCAAAAACAGGTGCTTTTGAGGATGGAGTCCGCAGGAAAGCAGAGAGGGCCAAATTGTCTGTGGCATTTGAAAGGGTTCCAGGAGGCAGTGAGAACCAGCATTACTTTTCCCCGCTGGCACCTTTGCTGTGGCAGCAAAAGCTGGACGTTTGTCTTTTTTGCTCCAGAGGCTGCCGAAAGCGAAAACAGGTGCTTTTGAGGATGGAGTCCGCAGGAAAGCAGAGAGGGCCAAATTGTCTGGGGCATTTGAACAGGTTCCAGGAGGCAGTGAGAACCAGCATTACTTTTCCCCGCTGGCACCTTTGCTGTGGCAGCAAAAGCTGGACGTTTGTCTTTTTTGCTCCGGAGGCTGCCGAAAGCGAAAACAGGTGCTTTTGAGGATGGAGTCCGCAGGAAAGCAGAGAGGGCCAAATTGTCTGGGGCATTTGAACAGGTTCCAGGAGGCAGTGAGAACCAGCATTACTTTTCCCCGCTGGCACCTTTGCTGTGGCAGCAAAAGCTGGACGTTTGTCTTTTTACCACCGGAGGGCGCCGAAAGTGAAAAAAGGCGCTTTTGAGGATAGAGTCCGCAGGAAAGCAGAGAGGGCCAAATTGTCAGGGGCATTTGAAGAGGTTCCAGGAGGCAGTGAGAACGAGCATTACTTTTCCCCGCTGGCACCTTTGCTGTGGCAGCAAAAGCTGGACGTTTGTCTTTTTTGCTCCGGAGGCTGCCGAAAGCGAAAACAGGTGCTTTTGAGGATGGAGTCCGCAGGAAAGCAGAGAGGGCCAAATTGTCTGTGGCATTTGAAAGGGTTCCAGGAGGCAGTGAGAACCAGCATTACTTTTCCCCGCTGGCACCTTTGCTGTGGCAGCAAAAGCTGGACGTTTGTCTTTTTTGCTCCGGAGGCTGCCGAAAGCGAAAACAGGTGCTTTTGAGGATGGAGTCCGCAGGAAAGCAGAGAGGGCCAAATTGTCTGTGGCATTTGAAAGGGTTCCAGGAGGCAGTGAGAACCAGCATTACTTTTCCCCGCTGGCACCTTTGCTGTGGCAGCAAAAGCTGGACGTTTGTCTTTTTTGCTCCGGAGGCTGCCGAAAGCGAAAACAGGTGCTTTTGAGGATGGAGTCCGCAGGAAAGCAGAGAGGGCCAAATTGTCTGTGGCATTTGAAAGAGTTCCAGGAGGCAGTGAGAACCAGCATTACTTTTCCCCGCTGGCACCTTTGCTGTGGCAGCAAAAGCTGGACGTTTGTCTTTTTACCACCGGAGGGCGCCGAAAGTGAAAAAAGGCGCTTTTGAGGATAGAGTCCGCAGGAAAGCAGAGAGGGCCAAATTGTCTGGGGCATTTGAAGAGGTTCCAGGAGGCAGTGAGAACCAGCATTACTTTTCCCCGCTGGCACCTTTGCTGTGGCAGCAAAAGCTGGACGTTTGTCTTTTTTGCTCCGGAGGCTGCCGAAAGCGAAAACAGCTGCTTTTGAGGATGGAGTCCGCAGGAAAGCAGAGAGGGCCAAATTGTCTGTGGCATTTGAAAGGGTTCCAGGAGGCAGTGAGAACCAGCATTACTTTTCCCCGCTGGCACCTTTGCTGTGGCAGCAAAAGCTGGACGTTTGTCTTTTTTGCTCCGGAGGCTGCCGAAAGCGAAAACAGGTGCTTTTGAGGATGGAGTCCGCAGGAAAGCAGAGAGGGCCAAATTGTCTGTGGCATTTGAAAGGGTTCCAGGAGGCAGTGAGAACCAGCATTACTTTTCCCCGCTGGCACCTTTGCTGTGGCAGCAAAAGCTGGACGTTTGTCTTTTTTGCTCCGGAGGTTGCCGAAAGCGAAAACAGGTGCTTTTGAGGATGGAGTCCGCAGGAAAGCAGAGAGGGCCAAATTGTCTGGGGCATTTGAAGACGTTCCAGGAGGCAGTGAGAACCAGCATTACTTTTCCCCGCTGGCACCTTTGCTGTGGCAGCAAAAGCTGGACGTTTGTCTTTTTTGCTCCGGAGGCTGCCGAAAGCGAAAACAGGTGCTTTTGAGGATGGAGTCCGCAGGAAAGCAGAGAGGGCCAAATTGTCTGTGGCATTTGAAAGGGTTCCAGGAGGCAGTGAGAACCAGCATTACTTTTCCCCGCTGGCACCTTTGCTGTGGCAGCAAAAGCTGGACGTTTGTCTTTTTTGCTCCGGAGGCTGCCGAAAGCGAAAACAGGTGCTTTTGAGGATGGAGTCCGCAGGAAAGCAGAGAGGGCCAAATTGTCTGTGGCATTTGAAAGGGTTCCAGGAGGCAGTGAGAACCAGCATTACTTTTCCCCGCTGGCACCTTTGCTGTGGCAGCAAAAGCTGGACGTTTGTCTTTTTTGCTCCGGAGGCTGCCGAAAGCGAAAACAGGTGCTTTTGAGGATGGAGTCCGCAGGAAAGCAGAGAGGGCCAAATTGTCTGGGGCATTTGAAGACGTTCCAGGAGGCAGTGAGAACCAGCATTACTTTTCCCCGCTGGCACCTTTGCTGTGGCAGCAAAAGCTGGACGTTTGTCTTTTTTGCTCCGGAGGCTGCCGAAAGCAAAAACAGGTGCTTTTGAGGATGGAGTCCGCAGGAAAGCAGAGAGGGCCAAATTGTCTGTGGCATTTGAAAGGGTTCCAGGAGGCAGTGAGAACCAGCATTACTTTTCCCCGCTGGCACCTTTGCTGTGGCAGCAAAAGCTGGACGTTTGTCTTTTTTGCTCCGGAGGCTGCCGAAAGCGAAAACAGGTGCTTTTGAGGATGGAGTCCGCAGGAAAGCAGAGAGGGCCAAATTGTCTGGGGCATTTGAACAGGTTCCAGGAGGCAGTGAGAACCAGCATTACTTTTCCCCGCTGGCACCTTTGCTGTGGCAGCAAAAGCTGGACGTTTGTCTTTTTTGCTCCGGAGGTTGCCGAAAGCGAAAACAGGTGCTTTTGAGGATGGAGTCCGCAGGAAAGCAGAGAGGGCCAAATTGTCTGGGGCATTTGAAGACGTTCCAGGAGGCAGTGAGAACCAGCATTACTTTTCCCCGCTGGCACCTTTGCTGTGGCAGCAAAAGCTGGACGTTTGTCTTTTTTGCTCCGGAGGCTGCCGAAAGCGAAAACAGGTGCTTTTGAGGATGGAGTCCGCAGGAAAGCAGAGAGGGCCAAATTGTCTGTGGCATTTGAAAGGGTTCCAGGAGGCAGTGAGAACCAGCATTACTTTTCCCCGCTGGCACCTTTGCTGTGGCAGCAAAAGCTGGACGTTTGTCTTTTTTGCTCCGGAGGCTGCCGAAAGCAAAAACAGGTGCTTTTGAGGATGGAGTCCGCAGGAAAGCAGAGAGGGCCAAATTGTCTGTGGCATTTGAAAGGGTTCCAGGAGGCAGTGAGAACCAGCATTACTTTTCCCCGCTGGCACCTTTGCTGTGGCAGCAAAAGCTGGACGTTTGTCTTTTTTGCTCCGGAGGCTGCCGAAAGCGAAAACAGGTGCTTTTGAGGATGGAGTCCGCAGGAAAGCAGAGAGGGCCAAATTGTCTGTGGCATTTGAAGACGTTCCAGGAGGCAGTGAGAACCAGCATTACTTTTCCCCGCTGGCACCTTTGCTGTGGCAGCAAAAGCTGGACGTTTGTCTTTTTTGCTCCGGAGGCTGCCGAAAGCAAAAACAGGTGCTTTTGAGGATGGAGTCCGCAGGAAAGCAGAGAGGGCCAAATTGTCTGTGGCATTTGAAAGGGTTCCAGGAGGCAGTGAGAACCAGCATTACTTTTCCCCGCTGGCACCTTTGCTGTGGCAGCAAAAGCTGGACGTTTGTCTTTTTTGCTCCGGAGGCTGCCGAAAGCGAAAACAGGTGCTTTTGAGGATGGAGTCCGCAGGAAAGCAGAGAGGGCCAAATTGTCTGGGGCATTTGAACAGGTTCCAGGAGGCAGTGAGAACCAGCATTACTTTTCCCCGCTGGCACCTTTGCTGTGGCAGCAAAAGCTGGACGTTTGTCTTTTTTGCTCCGGAGGCTGCCGAAAGCGAAAACAGGTGCTTTTGAGGATGGAGTCCGCAGGAAAGCAGAGAGGGCCAAATTGTCTGGGGCATTTGAACAGGTTCCAGGAGGCAGTGAGAACCAGCATTACTTTTCCCCGCTGGCACCTTTGCTGTGGCAGCAAAAGCTGGACGTTTGTCTTTTTACCACCGGAGGGCGCCGAAAGTGAAAAAAGGCGCTTTTGAGGATAGAGTCCGCAGGAAAGCAGAGAGGGCCAAATTGTCAGGGGCATTTGAAGAGGTTCCAGGAGGCAGTGAGAACGAGCATTACTTTTTCCCGCTGGCACCTTTGCTGTGGCAGCAAAAGCTGGACGTTTGTCTTTTTTGCTCCGGAGGCTGCCGAAAGCGAAAACAGGTGCTTTTGAGGATGGAGTCCGCAGGAAAGCAGAGAGGGCCAAATTGTCTGTGGCATTTGAAAGGGTTCCAGGAAACACTGAGAACCAGCATTACTTTTCCCCGCTGGCACCTTTGCTGTGGCAGCAAAAGCTGGACGTTTGTCTTTTTTGCTCCGGAGGCTGCCGAAAGCGAAAACAGGTGCTTTTGAGGATGGAGTCCGCAGGAAAGCAGAGAGGGCCAAATTGTCTGTGGCATTTGAAAGGGTTCCAGGAGGCAGTGAGAACCAGCATTACTTTTCCCCGCTGGCACCTTTGCTGTGGCAGCAAAAGCTGGACGTTTGTCTTTTTTGCTCCGGAGGCTGCCGAAAGCGAAAACAGGTGCTTTTGAGGATGGAGTCCGCAGGAAAGCAGAGAGGGCCAAATTGTCTGTGGCATTTGAAAGAGTTCCAGGAGGCAGTGAGAACCAGCATTACTTTTCCCCGCTGGCACCTTTGCTGTGGCAGCAAAAGCTGGACGTTTGTCTTTTTACCACCGGAGGGCGCCGAAAGTGAAAAAAGGCGCTTTTGAGGATAGAGTCCGCAGGAAAGCAGAGAGGGCCAAATTGTCTGGGGCATTTGAAGAGGTTCCAGGAGGCAGTGAGAACCAGCATTACTTTTCCCCGCTGGCACCTTTGCTGTGGCAGCAAAAGCTGGACGTTTGTCTTTTTTGCTCCGGAGGCTGCCGAAAGCGAAAACAGCTGCTTTTGAGGATGGAGTCCGCAGGAAAGCAGAGAGGGCCAAATTGTCTGTGGCATTTGAAAGGGTTCCAGGAGGCAGTGAGAACCAGCATTACTTTTCCCCGCTGGCACCTTTGCTGTGGCAGCAAAAGCTGGACGTTTGTCTTTTTTGCTCCGGAGGTTGCCGAAAGCGAAAACAGGTGCTTTTGAGGATGGAGTCCGCAGGAAAGCAGAGAGGGCCAAATTGTCTGTGGCATTTGAAAGGGTTCCAGGAAACACTGAGAACCAGCATTACTTTTCCCCGCTGGCACCTTTGCTGTGGCAGCAAAAGCTGGACGTTTGTCTTTTTTGCTCCGGAGGCTGCCGAAAGCAAAAACAGGTGCTTTTGAGGATGGAGTCCGCAGGAAAGCAGAGAGGGCCAAATTGTCTGTGGCATTTGAAAGGGTTCCAGGAGGCAGTGAGAACCAGCATTACTTTTCCCCGCTGGCACCTTTGCTGTGGCAGCAAAAGCTGGACGTTTGTCTTTTTTGCTCCGGAGGTTGCCGAAAGCGAAAACAGGTGCTTTTGAGGATGGAGTCCGCAGGAAAGCAGAGAGGGCCAAATTGTCTGTGGCATTTGAAAGGGTTCCAGGAAACACTGAGAACCAGCATTACTTTTCCCCGCTGGCACCTTTGCTGTGGCAGCAAAAGCTGGACGTTTGTCTTTTTTGCTCCGGAGGCTGCCGAAAGCGAAAACAGGTGCTTTTGAGGATGGAGTCCGCAGGAAAGCAGAGAGGGCCAAATTGTCTGTGGCATTTGAAAGGGTTCCAGGAGGCAGTGAGAACCAGCATTACTTTTCCCCGTTGGCACCTTTGCTGTGGCAGCAAAAGCTGGACGTTTGTCTTTTTTGCTCCGGAGGCTGCCGAAAGCGAAAACAGGTGCTTTTGAGGATGGAGTCCGCAGGAAAGCAGAGAGGGCCAAATTGTCTGGGGCATTTGAAAGGGTTCCAGGAGGCAGTGAGAACCAGCATTACTTTTCCCCGCTGGCACCTTTGTTGTGGCAGCAAAAGCTGGACGTTTGTCTTTTTTGCTCCGGAGGCTGCCGAAAGCGAAAACAGGTGCTTTTGAGGATGGAGTCCGCAGGAAAGCAGAGAGGGCCAAATTGTCTGGGGCATTTGAAAGGGTTCCAGGAGGCAGTGAGAACCAGCGTTACTTTTCCCCGCTGGCACCTTTGCTGTGGCAGCAAAAGCTGGACGTTTGTCTTTTTTGCTCCGGAGGCTGCCGAAAGCGAAAACAGGTGCTTTTGAGGATGGAGTCCGCAGGAAAGCAGAGAGGGCCAAATTGTCTGTGGCATTTGAAAGAGTTCCAGGAGGCAGTGAGAACCAGCATTACTTTTCCCCGCTGGCACCTTTGCTGTGGCAGCAAAAGCTGGACGTTTGTCTTTTTTGCTCCGGAGGCTGCCGAAAGCGAAAACAGGTGCTTTTGAGGATGGAGTCCGCAGGAAAGCAGAGAGGGCCAAATTGTCTGGGGCATTTGAAGAGGTTCCAGGAGGCAGTGAGAACCAGCATTACTTTTCCCCGCTGGCACCTTTGCTGTGGCAGCAAAAGCTGGACGTTTGTCTTTTTTGCTCCGGAGGCTGCCGAAAGCAAAAACAGGTGCTTTTGAGGATGGAGTCCGCAGGAAAGCAGACAGGGCCAAATTGTCTGGGGCATTTGAAAGGGTTCCAGGAGGCAGTGAGAACCAGCATTACTTTTCCCCGCTGGCACCTTTGCTGTGGCAGCAAAAGCTGGACGTTTGTCTTTTTTGCTCCGGAGGCTGCCGAAAGCGAAAACAGGTGCTTTTGAGGATGGAGTCCGCAGGAAAGCAGAGAGGGCCAAATTGTCTGGGGCATTTGAAAGGGTTCCAGGAGGCAGTGAGAACCAGCATTACTTTTCCCCGCTGGCACCTTTGCTGTGGCAGCAAAAGCTGGACGTTTGTCTTTTTTGCTCCGGAGGCTGCCGAAAGCGAAAACAGGTGCTTTTGAGGATGGAGTCCACAGGAAAGCAGAGAGGGCCAAATTGTCTGTGGCATTTGAAAGGGTTCCAGGAGGCAGTGAGAACCAGCATTACTTTTCCCCGCTGGCACCTTTGCTGTGGCAGCAAAAGCTGGACGTTTGTCTTTTTTGCTCCGGAGGCTGCCGAAAGCGAAAACAGGTGCTTTTGAGGATGGAGTCCGCAGGAAAGCAGAGAGGGCCAAATTGTCTGTGGCATTTGAAAGGGTTCCAGGAGGCAGTGAGAACCAGCATTACTTTTCCCCGCTGGCACCTTTGCTGTGGCAGCAAAAGCTGGACGTTTGTCTTTTTTGCTCCGGAGGTTGCCGAAAGCGAAAACAGGTGCTTTTGAGGATGGAGTCCGCAGGAAAGCAGAGAGGGCCAAATTGTCTGGGGCATTTGAACAGGTTCCAGGAGGCAGTGAGAACCAGCATTACTTTTCCCCGCTGGCACCTTTGCTGTGGCAGCAAAAGCTGGACGTTTGTCTTTTTTGCTCCGGAGGCTGCCGAAAGCGAAAACAGGTGCTTTTGAGGATGGAGTCCGCAGGAAAGCAGAGAGGGCCAAATTGTCTGGGGCATTTGAACAGGTTCCAGGAGGCAGTGAGAACCAGCATTACTTTTCCCCGCTGGCACCTTTGCTGTGGCAGCAAAAGCTGGACGTTTGTCTTTTTACCACCGGAGGGCGCCGAAAGTGAAAAAAGGCGCTTTTGAGGATAGAGTCCGCAGGAAAGCAGAGAGGGCCAAATTGTCAGGGGCATTTGAAGAGGTTCCAGGAGGCAGTGAGAACGAGCATTACTTTTCCCCGCTGGCACCTTTGCTGTGGCAGCAAAAGCTGGACGTTTGTCTTTTTTGCTCCGGAGGCTGCCGAAAGCGAAAACAGGTGCTTTTGAGGATGGAGTCCGCAGGAAAGCAGAGAGGGCCAAATTGTCTGTGGCATTTGAAAGGGTTCCAGGAGGCAGTGAGAACCAGCATTACTTTTCCCCGCTGGCACCTTTGCTGTGGCAGCAAATACTGGACGTTTGTCTTTTTTGCTCCGGAGGCTGCCGAAAGCGAAAACAGGTGCTTTTGAGGATGGAGTCCGCAGGAAAGCAGAGAGGGCCAAATTGTCTGTGGCATTTGAAAGGGTTCCAGGAGGCAGTGAGAACCAGCATTACTTTTCCCCGCTGGCACCTTTGCTGTGGCAGCAAAAGCTGGACGTTTGTCTTTTTTGCTCCGGAGGCTGCCGAAAGCGAAAACAGGTGCTTTTGAGGATGGAGTCCGCAGGAAAGCAGAGAGGGCCAAATTGTCTGTGGCATTTGAAAGAGTTCCAGGAGGCAGTGAGAACCAGCATTACTTTTCCCCGCTGGCACCTTTGCTGTGGCAGCAAAAGCTGGACGTTTGTCTTTTTACCACCGGAGGGCGCCGAAAGTGAAAAAAGGCGCTTTTGAGGATAGAGTCCGCAGGAAAGCAGAGAGGGCCAAATTGTCTGGGGCATTTGAAGAGGTTCCAGGAGGCAGTGAGAACCAGCATTACTTTTCCCCGCTGGCACCTTTGCTGTGGCAGCAAAAGCTGGACGTTTGTCTTTTTTGCTCCGGAGGCTGCCGAAAGAGAAAACAGCTGCTTTTGAGGATGGAGTCCGCAGGAAAGCAGAGAGGGCCAAATTGTCTGTGGCATTTGAAAGGGTTCCAGGAGGCAGTGAGAACCAGCATTACTTTTCCCCGCTGGCACCTTTGCTGTGGCAGCAAAAGCTGGACGTTTGTCTTTTTTGCTCCGGAGGCTGCCGAAAGCGAAAACAGGTGCTTTTGAGGATGGAGTCCGCAGGAAAGCAGAGAGGGCCAAATTGTCTGTGGCATTTGAAAGGGTTCCAGGAGGCAGTGAGAACCAGCATTACTTTTCCCCGCTGGCACCTTTGCTGTGGCAGCAAAAGCTGGACGTTTGTCTTTTTTGCTCCGGAGGTTGCCGAAAGCGAAAACAGGTGCTTTTGAGGATGGAGTCCGCAGGAAAGCAGAGAGGGCCAAATTGTCTGGGGCATTTGAAGACGTTCCAGGAGGCAGTGAGAACCAGCATTACTTTTCCCCGCTGGCACCTTTGCTGTGGCAGCAAAAGCTGGACGTTTGTCTTTTTTGCTCCGGAGGCTGCCGAAAGCGAAAACAGGTGCTTTTGAGGATGGAGTCCGCAGGAAAGCAGAGAGGGCCAAATTGTCTGTGGCATTTGAAAGGGTTCCAGGAGGCAGTGAGAACCAGCGTTACTTTTCCCCGCTGGCACCTTTGCTGTGGCAGCAAAAGCTGGACGTTTGTCTTTTTTGCTCCGGAGGCTGCCGAAAGCGAAAACAGGTGCTTTTGAGGATGGAGTCCGCAGGAAAGCAGAGAGGGCCAAATTGTCTGTGGCATTTGAAAGGGTTCCAGGAGGCAGTGAGAACCAGCATTACTTTTCCCCGCTGGCACCTTTGCTGTGGCAGCAAAAGCTGGACGTTTGTCTTTTTTGCTCCGGAGGCTGCCGAAAGCGAAAACAGGTGCTTTTGAGGATGGAGTCCGCAGGAAAGCAGAGAGGGCCAAATTGTCTGTGGCATTTGAAGACGTTCCAGGAGGCAGTGAGAACCAGCATTACTTTTCCCCGCTGGCACCTTTGCTGTGGCAGCAAAAGCTGGACGTTTGTCTTTTTTGCTCCGGAGGCTGCCGAAAGCAAAAACAGGTGCTTTTGAGGATGGAGTCCGCAGGAAAGCAGAGAGGGCCAAATTGTCTGTGGCATTTGAAAGGGTTCCAGGAGGCAGTGAGAACCAGCATTACTTTTCCCCGCTGGCACCTTTGCTGTGGCAGCAAAAGCTGGACGTTTGTCTTTTTTGCTCCGGAGGCTGCCGAAAGCGAAAACAGGTGCTTTTGAGGATGGAGTCCGCAGGAAAGCAGAGAGGGCCAAATTGTCTGGGGCATTTGAACAGGTTCCAGGAGGCAGTGAGAACCAGCATTACTTTTCCCCGCTGGCACCTTTGCTGTGGCAGCAAAAGCTGGACGTTTGTCTTTTTTGCTCCGGAGGCTGCCGAAAGCGAAAACAGGTGCTTTTGAGGATGGAGTCCGCAGGAAAGCAGAGAGGGCCAAATTGTCTGGGGCATTTGAACAGGTTCCAGGAGGCAGTGAGAACCAGCATTACTTTTCCCCGCTGGCACCTTTGCTGTGGCAGCAAAAGCTGGACGTTTGTCTTTTTACCACCGGAGGGCGCCGAAAGTGAAAAAAGGCGCTTTTGAGGATAGAGTCCGCAGGAAAGCAGAGAGGGCCAAATTGTCAGGGGCATTTGAAGTTGTTCCAGGAGGCAGTGAGAACGAGCATTACTTTTCCCCGCTGGCACCTTTGCTGTGGCAGCAAAAGCTGGACGTTTGTCTTTTTTGCTCCGGAGGCTGCCGAAAGCGAAAACAGGTGCTTTTGAGGATGGAGTCCGCAGGAAAGCAGAGAGGGCCAAATTGTCTGTGGCATTTGAAAGGGTTCCAGGAGGCAGTGAGAACCAGCATTACTTTTCCCCGTTGGCACCTTTGCTGTGGCAGCAAAAGCTGGACGTTTGTCTTTTTTGCTCCGGAGGTTGCCGAAAGCGAAAACAGGTGCTTTTGAGGATGGAGTCCGCAGGAAAGCAGAGAGGGCCAAATTGTCTGTGGCATTTGAAAGGGTTCCAGGAAACACTGAGAACCAGCATTACTTTTCCCCGCTGGCACCTTTGCTGTGGCAGCAAAAGCTGGACGTTTGTCTTTTTTGCTCCGGAGGCTGCCGAAAGCAAAAACAGGTGCTTTTGAGGATGGAGTCCGCAGGAAAGCAGAGAGGGCCAAATTGTCTGTGGCATTTGAAAGGGTTCCAGGAGGCAGTGAGAACCAGCATTACTTTTCCCCGCTGGCACCTTTGCTGTGGCAGCAAAAGCTGGACGTTTGTCTTTTTTGCTCCGGAGGTTGCCGAAAGCGAAAACAGGTGCTTTTGAGGATGGAGTCCGCAGGAAAGCAGAGAGGGCCAAATTGTCTGTGGCATTTGAAAGGGTTCCAGGAAACACTGAGAACCAGCATTACTTTTCCCCGCTGGCACCTTTGCTGTGGCAGCAAAAGCTGGACGTTTGTCTTTTTTGCTCCGGAGGCTGCCGAAAGCGAAAACAGGTGCTTTTGAGGATGGAGTCCGCAGGAAAGCAGAGAGGGCCAAATTGTCTGTGGCATTTGAAAGGGTTCCAGGAGGCAGTGAGAACCAGCATTACTTTTCCCCGTTGGCACCTTTGCTGTGGCAGCAAAAGCTGGACGTTTGTCTTTTTTGCTCCGGAGGCTGCCGAAAGCGAAAACAGGTGCTTTTGAGGATGGAGTCCGCAGGAAAGCAGAGAGGGCCAAATTGTCTGGGGCATTTGAAAGGGTTCCAGGAGGCAGTGAGAACCAGCATTACTTTTCCCCGCTGGCACCTTTGCTGTGGCAGCAAAAGCTGGACGTTTGTCTTTTTTGCTCCGGAGGCTGCCGAAAGCGAAAACAGGTGCTTTTGAGGATGGAGTCCGCAGGAAAGCAGAGAGGGCCAAATTGTCTGGGGCATTTGAAAGGGTTCCAGGAGGCAGTGAGAACCAGCGTTACTTTTCCCCGCTGGCACCTTTGCTGTGGCAGCAAAAGCTGGACGTTTGTCTTTTTTGCTCCGGAGGCTGCCGAAAGCGAAAACAGGTGCTTTTGAGGATGGAGTCCGCAGGAAAGCAGAGAGGGCCAAATTGTCTGTGGCATTTGAAAGAGTTCCAGGAGGCAGTGAGAACCAGCATTACTTTTCCCCGCTGGCACCTTTGCTGTGGCAGCAAAAGCTGGACGTTTGTCTTTTTTGCTCCGGAGGCTGCCGAAAGCGAAAACAGGTGCTTTTGAGGATGGAGTCCGCAGGAAAGCAGAGAGGGCCAAATTGTCTGGGGCATTTGAAGAGGTTCCAGGAGGCAGTGAGAACCAGCATTACTTTTCCCCGCTGGCACCTTTGCTGTGGCAGCAAAAGCTGGACGTTTGTCTTTTTTGCTCCGGAGGCTGCCGAAAGCAAAAACAGGTGCTTTTGAGGATGGAGTCCGCAGGAAAGCAGACAGGGCCAAATTGTCTGGGGCATTTGAAAGGGTTCCAGGAGGCAGTGAGAACCAGCATTACTTTTCCCCGCTGGCACCTTTGCTGTGGCAGCAAAAGCTGGACGTTTGTCTTTTTTGCTCCGGAGGCTGCCGAAAGCGAAAACAGGTGCTTTTGAGGATGGAGTCCGCAGGAAAGCAGAGAGGGCCAAATTGTCTGGGGCATTTGAAAGGGTTCCAGGAGGCAGTGAGAACCAGCATTACTTTTCCCCGCTGGCACCTTTGCTGTGGCAGCAAAAGCTGGACGTTTGTCTTTTTTGCTCCGGAGGCTGCCGAAAGCGAAAACAGGTGCTTTTGAGGATGGAGTCCACAGGAAAGCAGAGAGGGCCAAATTGTCTGTGGCATTTGAAAGGGTTCCAGGAGGCAGTGAGAACCAGCATTACTTTTCCCCGCTGGCACCTTTGCTGTGGCAGCAAAAGCTGGACGTTTGTCTTTTTTGCTCCGGAGGCTGCCGAAAGCGAAAACAGGTGCTTTTGAGGATGGAGTCCGCAGGAAAGCAGAGAGGGCCAAATTGTCTGTGGCATTTGAAAGGGTTCCAGGAGGCAGTGAGAACCAGCATTACTTTTCCCCGCTGGCACCTTTGCTGTGGCAGCAAAAGCTGGACGTTTGTCTTTTTTGCTCCGGAGGCTGCCGAAAGCGAAAACAGGTGCTTTTGAGGATGGAGTCCGCAGGAAAGCAGAGAGGGCCAAATTGTCTGGGGCATTTGAACAGGTTCCAGGAGGCAGTGAGAACCAGCATTACTTTTCCCCGCTGGCACCTTTGCTGTGGCAGCAAAAGCTGGACGTTTGTCTTTTTTGCTCCGGACGCTGCCGAAAGCGAAAACAGGTGCTTTTGAGGATGGAGTCCGCAGGAAAGCAGAGAGGGCCAAATTGTCTGTGGCATTTGAAAGGGTTCCAGGAGGCAGTGAGAACCAGCATTACTTTTCCCCGCTGGCACCTTTGCTGTGGCAGCAAAAGCTGGACGTTTGTCTTTTTACCACCGGAGGGCGCCGAAAGTGAAAAAAGGCGCTTTTGAGGATAGAGTCCGCAGGAAAGCAGAGAGGGCCAAATTGTCAGGGGCATTTGAAGAGGTTCCAGGAGGCAGTGAGAACGAGCATTACTTTTCCCCGCTGGCACCTTTGCTGTGGCAGCAAAAGCTGGACGTTTGTCTTTTTTGCTCCGGAGGCTGCCGAAAGCGAAAACAGGTGCTTTTGAGGATGGAGTCCGCAGGAAAGCAGAGAGGGCCAAATTGTCTGTGGCATTTGAAAGGGTTCCAGGAGGCAGTGAGAACCAGCATTACTTTTCCCCGCTGGCACCTTTGCTGTGGCAGCAAATACTGGACGTTTGTCTTTTTTGCTCCGGAGGCTGCCGAAAGCGAAAACAGGTGCTTTTGAGGATGGAGTCCGCAGGAAAGCAGAGAGGGCCAAATTGTCTGTGGCATTTGAAAGGGTTCCAGGAGGCAGTGAGAACCAGCATTACTTTTCCCCGCTGGCACCTTTGCTGTGGCAGCAAAAGCTGGACGTTTGTCTTTTTTGCTCCGGAGGCTGCCGAAAGCGAAAACAGGTGCTTTTGAGGATGGAGTCCGCAGGAAAGCAGAGAGGGCCAAATTGTCTGTGGCATTTGAAAGAGTTCCAGGAGGCAGTGAGAACCAGCATTACTTTTCCCCGCTGGCACCTTTGCTGTGGCAGCAAAAGCTGGACGTTTGTCTTTTTACCACCGGAGGGCGCCGAAAGTGAAAAAAGGCGCTTTTGAGGATAGAGTCCGCAGGAAAGCAGAGAGGGCCAAATTGTCTGGGGCATTTGAAGAGGTTCCAGGAGGCAGTGAGAACCAGCATTACTTTTCCCCGCTGGCACCTTTGCTGTGGCAGCAAAAGCTGGACGTTTGTCTTTTTTGCTCCGGAGGCTGCCGAAAGCGAAAACAGCTGCTTTTGAGGATGGAGTCCGCAGGAAAGCAGAGAGGGCCAAATTGTCTGTGGCATTTGAAAGGGTTCCAGGAGGCAGTGAGAACCAGCATTACTTTTCCCCGCTGGCACCTTTGCTGTGGCAGCAAAAGCTGGACGTTTGTCTTTTTTGCTCCGGAGGCTGCCGAAAGCGAAAACAGGTGCTTTTGAGGATGGAGTCCGCAGGAAAGCAGAGAGGGCCAAATTGTCTGTGGCATTTGAAAGGGTTCCAGGAGGCAGTGAGAACCAGCATTACTTTTCCCCGCTGGCACCTTTGCTGTGGCAGCAAAAGCTGGACGTTTGTCTTTTTTGCTCCGGAGGTTGCCGAAAGCGAAAACAGGTGCTTTTGAGGATGGAGTCCGCAGGAAAGCAGAGAGGGCCAAATTGTCTGGGGCATTTGAAGACGTTCCAGGAGGCAGTGAGAACCAGCATTACTTTTCCCCGCTGGCACCTTTGCTGTGGCAGCAAAAGCTGGACGTTTGTCTTTTTTGCTCCGGAGGCTGCCGAAAGCGAAAACAGGTGCTTTTGAGGATGGAGTCCGCAGGAAAGCAGAGAGGGCCAAATTGTCTGTGGCATTTGAAAGGGTTCCAGGAGGCAGTGAGAACCAGCGTTACTTTTCCCCGCTGGCACCTTTGCTGTGGCAGCAAAAGCTGGACGTTTGTCTTTTTTGCTCCGGAGGCTGCCGAAAGCGAAAACAGGTGCTTTTGAGGATGGAGTCCGCAGGAAAGCAGAGAGGGCCAAATTGTCTGTGGCATTTGAAAGGGTTCCAGGAGGCAGTGAGAACCAGCATTACTTTTCCCCGCTGGCACCTTTGCTGTGGCAGCAAAAGCTGGACGTTTGTCTTTTTTGCTCCGGAGGCTGCCGAAAGCGAAAACAGGTGCTTTTGAGGATGGAGTCCGCAGGAAAGCAGAGAGGGCCAAATTGTCTGTGGCATTTGAAGACGTTCCAGGAGGCAGTGAGAACCAGCATTACTTTTCCCCGCTGGCACCTTTGCTGTGGCAGCAAAAGCTGGACGTTTGTCTTTTTTGCTCCGGAGGCTGCCGAAAGCAAAAACAGGTGCTTTTGAGGATGGAGTCCGCAGGAAAGCAGAGAGGGCCAAATTGTCTGGGGCATTTGAAAGGGTTCCAGGAGGCAGTGAGAACCAGCATTACTTTTCCCCGCTGGCACCTTTGCTGTGGCAGCAAAAGCTGGACGTTTGTCTTTTTTGCTCCGGAGGCTGCCGAAAGCGAAAACAGGTGCTTTTGAGGATGGAGTCCGCAGGAAAGCAGAGAGGGCCAAATTGTCTGGGGCATTTGAACAGGTTCCAGGAGGCAGTGAGAACCAGCATTACTTTTCCCCGCTGGCACCTTTGCTGTGGCAGCAAAAGCTGGACGTTTGTCTTTTTTGCTCCGGAGGCTGCCGAAAGCGAAAACAGGTGCTTTTGAGGATGGAGTCCGCAGGAAAGCAGAGAGGGCCAAATTGTCTGGGGCATTTGAACAGGTTCCAGGAGGCAGTGAGAACCAGCATTACTTTTCCCCGCTGGCACCTTTGCTGTGGCAGCAAAAGCTGGACGTTTGTCTTTTTACCACCGGAGGGCGCCGAAAGTGAAAAAAGGCGCTTTTGAGGATAGAGTCCGCAGGAAAGCAGAGAGGGCCAAATTGTCAGGGGCATTTGAAGTTGTTCCAGGAGGCAGTGAGAACGAGCATTACTTTTCCCCGCTGGCACCTTTGCTGTGGCAGCAAAAGCTGGACGTTTGTCTTTTTTGCTCCGGAGGCTGCCGAAAGCGAAAACAGGTGCTTTTGAGGATGGAGTCCGCAGGAAAGCAGAGAGGGCCAAATTGTCTGTGGCATTTGAAAGGGTTCCAGGAGGCAGTGAGAACCAGCATTACTTTTCCCCGCTGGCACCTTTGCTGTGGCAGCAAAAGCTGGACGTTTGTCTTTTTTGCTCCGGAGGCTGCCGAAAGCGAAAACAGGTGCTTTTGAGGATGGAGTCCGCAGGAAAGCAGAGAGGGCCAAATTGTCTGTGGCATTTGAAAGGGTTCCAGGAGGCAGTGAGAACGAGCATTACTTTTCCCCGCTGGCACCTTTGCTGTGGCAGCAAAAGCTGGACGTTTGTCTTTTTTGCTCCGGAGGCTGCCGAAAGCGAAAACAGGTGCTTTTGAGGATGGAGTCCGCAGGAAAGCAGAGAGGGCCAAATTGTCTGTGGCATTTGAAAGAGTTCCAGGAGGCAGTGAGAACCAGCATTACTTTTCCCCGCTGGCACCTTTGCTGTGGCAGCAAAAGCTGGACGTTTGTCTTTTTACCACCGGAGGGCGCCGAAAGTGAAAAAAGGCGCTTTTGAGGATAGAGTCCGCAGGAAAGCAGAGAGGGCCAAATTGTCTGGGGCATTTGAAGAGGTTCCAGGAGGCAGTGAGAACCAGCATTACTTTTCCCCGCTGGCACCTTTGCTGTGGCAGCAAAAGCTGGACGTTTGTCTTTTTTGCTCCGGAGGCTGCCGAAAGCGAAAACAGGTGCTTTTGAGGATGGAGTCCGCAGGAAAGCAGAGAGGGCCAAATTGTCTGTGGCATTTGAAAGGGTTCCAGGAGGCAGTGAGAACCAGCATTACTTTTCCCCGCTGGCACCTTTGCTGTGGCAGCAAAAGCTGGACGTTTGTCTTTTTTGCTCCGGAG
The DNA here is from genome assembly GCF_965231255.1 of Vanellus vanellus. Taxonomy (NCBI): domain Eukaryota; kingdom Metazoa; phylum Chordata; class Aves; order Charadriiformes; family Charadriidae; genus Vanellus; species Vanellus vanellus. The sequence continues at coordinate 32,843 of NW_028127204.1, read as the reverse complement.
GCTGCCGAAAGCGAAAACAGGTGCTTTTGAGGATGGAGTCCGCAGGAAAGCAGAGAGGGCCAAATTGTCTGTGGCATTTGAAAGGGTTCCAGGAGGCAGTGAGAACCAGCATTACTTTTCCCCGCTGGCACCTTTGCTGTGGCAGCAAAAGCTGGACGTTTGTCTTTTTTGCTCCGGAGGTTGCCGAAAGCGAAAACAGGTGCTTTTGAGGATGGAGTCCGCAGGAAAGCAGAGAGGGCCAAATTGTCTGGGGCATTTGAAGACGTTCCAGGAGGCAGTGAGAACCAGCATTACTTTTCCCCGCTGGCACCTTTGCTGTGGCAGCAAAAGCTGGACGTTTGTCTTTTTTGCTCCGGAGGCTGCCGAAAGCGAAAACAGGTGCTTTTGAGGATGGAGTCCGCAGGAAAGCAGAGAGGGCCAAATTGTCTGTGGCATTTGAAAGGGTTCCAGGAGGCAGTGAGAACCAGCATTACTTTTCCCCGCTGGCACCTTTGCTGTGGCAGCAAAAGCTGGACGTTTGTCTTTTTTGCTCCGGAGGCTGCCGAAAGCGAAAACAGGTGCTTTTGAGGATGGAGTCCGCAGGAAAGCAGAGAGGGCCAAATTGTCTGTGGCATTTGAAAGGGTTCCAGGAGGCAGTGAGAACCAGCATTACTTTTCCCCGCTGGCACCTTTGCTGTGGCAGCAAAAGCTGGACGTTTGTCTTTTTTGCTCCGGAGGCTGCCGAAAGCGAAAACAGGTGCTTTTGAGGATGGAGTCCGCAGGAAAGCAGAGAGGGCCAAATTGTCTGGGGCATTTGAAGACGTTCCAGGAGGCAGTGAGAACCAGCATTACTTTTCCCCGCTGGCACCTTTGCTGTGGCAGCAAAAGCTGGACGTTTGTCTTTTTTGCTCCGGAGGCTGCCGAAAGCAAAAACAGGTGCTTTTGAGGATGGAGTCCGCAGGAAAGCAGAGAGGGCCAAATTGTCTGTGGCATTTGAAAGGGTTCCAGGAGGCAGTGAGAACCAGCATTACTTTTCCCCGCTGGCACCTTTGCTGTGGCAGCAAAAGCTGGACGTTTGTCTTTTTTGCTCCGGAGGCTGCCGAAAGCGAAAACAGGTGCTTTTGAGGATGGAGTCCGCAGGAAAGCAGAGAGGGCCAAATTGTCTGGGGCATTTGAACAGGTTCCAGGAGGCAGTGAGAACCAGCATTACTTTTCCCCGCTGGCACCTTTGCTGTGGCAGCAAAAGCTGGACGTTTGTCTTTTTTGCTCCGGAGGCTGCCGAAAGCGAAAACAGGTGCTTTTGAGGATGGAGTCCGCAGGAAAGCAGAGAGGGCCAAATTGTCTGGGGCATTTGAACAGGTTCCAGGAGGCAGTGAGAACCAGCATTACTTTTCCCCGCTGGCACCTTTGCTGTGGCAGCAAAAGCTGGACGTTTGTCTTTTTACCACCGGAGGGCGCCGAAAGTGAAAAAAGGCGCTTTTGAGGATAGAGTCCGCAGGAAAGCAGAGAGGGCCAAATTGTCTGTGGCATTTGAAAGAGTTCCAGGAGGCAGTGAGAACCAGCATTACTTTTCCCCGCTGGCACCTTTGCTGTGGCAGCAAAAGCTGGACGTTTGTCTTTTTACCACCGGAGGGCGCCGAAAGTGAAAAAAGGCGCTTTTGAGGATAGAGTCCGCAGGAAAGCAGAGAGGGCCAAATTGTCTGGGGCATTTGAAGAGGTTCCAGGAGGCAGTGAGAACCAGCATTACTTTTCCCCGCTGGCACCTTTGCTGTGGCAGCAAAAGCTGGACGTTTGTCTTTTTTGCTCCGGAGGCTGCCGAAAGCGAAAACAGCTGCTTTTGAGGATGGAGTCCGCAGGAAAGCAGAGAGGGCCAAATTGTCTGTGGCATTTGAAAGGGTTCCAGGAGGCAGTGAGAACCAGCATTACTTTTCCCCGCTGGCACCTTTGCTGTGGCAGCAAAAGCTGGACGTTTGTCTTTTTTGCTCCGGAGGCTGCCGAAAGCGAAAACAGGTGCTTTTGAGGATGGAGTCCGCAGGAAAGCAGAGAGGGCCAAATTGTCTGTGGCATTTGAAAGGGTTCCAGGAGGCAGTGAGAACCAGCATTACTTTTCCCCGCTGGCACCTTTGCTGTGGCAGCAAAAGCTGGACGTTTGTCTTTTTTGCTCCGGAGGTTGCCGAAAGCGAAAACAGGTGCTTTTGAGGATGGAGTCCGCAGGAAAGCAGAGAGGGCCAAATTGTCTGGGGCATTTGAAGACGTTCCAGGAGGCAGTGAGAACCAGCATTACTTTTCCCCGCTGGCACCTTTGCTGTGGCAGCAAAAGCTGGACGTTTGTCTTTTTTGCTCCGGAGGCTGCCGAAAGCGAAAACAGGTGCTTTTGAGGATGGAGTCCGCAGGAAAGCAGAGAGGGCCAAATTGTCTGTGGCATTTGAAAGGGTTCCAGGAGGCAGTGAGAACCAGCATTACTTTTCCCCGCTGGCACCTTTGCTGTGGCAGCAAAAGCTGGACGTTTGTCTTTTTTGCTCCGGAGGCTGCCGAAAGCGAAAACAGGTGCTTTTGAGGATGGAGTCCGCAGGAAAGCAGAGAGGGCCAAATTGTCTGTGGCATTTGAAAGGGTTCCAGGAGGCAGTGAGAACCAGCATTACTTTTCCCCGCTGGCACCTTTGCTGTGGCAGCAAAAGCTGGACGTTTGTCTTTTTTGCTCCGGAGGCTGCCGAAAGCGAAAACAGGTGCTTTTGAGGATGGAGTCCGCAGGAAAGCAGAGAGGGCCAAATTGTCTGGGGCATTTGAAGACGTTCCAGGAGGCAGTGAGAACCAGCATTACTTTTCCCCGCTGGCACCTTTGCTGTGGCAGCAAAAGCTGGACGTTTGTCTTTTTTGCTCCGGAGGCTGCCGAAAGCAAAAACAGGTGCTTTTGAGGATGGAGTCCGCAGGAAAGCAGAGAGGGCCAAATTGTCTGTGGCATTTGAAAGGGTTCCAGGAGGCAGTGAGAACCAGCATTACTTTTCCCCGCTGGCACCTTTGCTGTGGCAGCAAAAGCTGGACGTTTGTCTTTTTTGCTCCGGAGGCTGCCGAAAGCGAAAACAGGTGCTTTTGAGGATGGAGTCCGCAGGAAAGCAGAGAGGGCCAAATTGTCTGGGGCATTTGAACAGGTTCCAGGAGGCAGTGAGAACCAGCATTACTTTTCCCCGCTGGCACCTTTGCTGTGGCAGCAAAAGCTGGACGTTTGTCTTTTTTGCTCCGGAGGTTGCCGAAAGCGAAAACAGGTGCTTTTGAGGATGGAGTCCGCAGGAAAGCAGAGAGGGCCAAATTGTCTGGGGCATTTGAAGACGTTCCAGGAGGCAGTGAGAACCAGCATTACTTTTCCCCGCTGGCACCTTTGCTGTGGCAGCAAAAGCTGGACGTTTGTCTTTTTTGCTCCGGAGGCTGCCGAAAGCGAAAACAGGTGCTTTTGAGGATGGAGTCCGCAGGAAAGCAGAGAGGGCCAAATTGTCTGTGGCATTTGAAAGGGTTCCAGGAGGCAGTGAGAACCAGCATTACTTTTCCCCGCTGGCACCTTTGCTGTGGCAGCAAAAGCTGGACGTTTGTCTTTTTTGCTCCGGAGGCTGCCGAAAGCGAAAACAGGTGCTTTTGAGGATGGAGTCCGCAGGAAAGCAGAGAGGGCCAAATTGTCTGGGGCATTTGAACAGGTTCCAGGAGGCAGTGAGAACCAGCATTACTTTTCCCCGCTGGCACCTTTGCTGTGGCAGCAAAAGCTGGACGTTTGTCTTTTTTGCTCCGGAGGCTGCCGAAAGCGAAAACAGGTGCTTTTGAGGATGGAGTCCGCAGGAAAGCAGAGAGGGCCAAATTGTCTGGGGCATTTGAACAGGTTCCAGGAGGCAGTGAGAACCAGCATTACTTTTCCCCGCTGGCACCTTTGCTGTGGCAGCAAAAGCTGGACGTTTGTCTTTTTACCACCGGAGGGCGCCGAAAGTGAAAAAAGGCGCTTTTGAGGATAGAGTCCGCAGGAAAGCAGAGAGGGCCAAATTGTCAGGGGCATTTGAAGTTGTTCCAGGAGGCAGTGAGAACGAGCATTACTTTTCCCCGCTGGCACCTTTGCTGTGGCAGCAAAAGCTGGACGTTTGTCTTTTTTGCTCCGGAGGCTGCCGAAAGCGAAAACAGGTGCTTTTGAGGATGGAGTCCGCAGGAAAGCAGAGAGGGCCAAATTGTCTGTGGCATTTGAAAGGGTTCCAGGAGGCAGTGAGAACCAGCATTACTTTTCCCCGCTGGCACCTTTGCTGTGGCAGCAAAAGCTGGACGTTTGTCTTTTTTGCTCCGGAGGCTGCCGAAAGCGAAAACAGGTGCTTTTGAGGATGGAGTCCGCAGGAAAGCAGAGAGGGCCAAATTGTCTGTGGCATTTGAAAGGGTTCCAGGAGGCAGTGAGAACGAGCATTACTTTTCCCCGCTGGCACCTTTGCTGTGGCAGCAAAAGCTGGACGTTTGTCTTTTTTGCTCCGGAGGCTGCCGAAAGCGAAAACAGGTGCTTTTGAGGATGGAGTCCGCAGGAAAGCAGAGAGGGCCAAATTGTCTGTGGCATTTGAAAGAGTTCCAGGAGGCAGTGAGAACCAGCATTACTTTTCCCCGCTGGCACCTTTGCTGTGGCAGCAAAAGCTGGACGTTTGTCTTTTTACCACCGGAGGGCGCCGAAAGTGAAAAAAGGCGCTTTTGAGGATAGAGTCCGCAGGAAAGCAGAGAGGGCCAAATTGTCTGGGGCATTTGAAGAGGTTCCAGGAGGCAGTGAGAACCAGCATTACTTTTCCCCGCTGGCACCTTTGCTGTGGCAGCAAAAGCTGGACGTTTGTCTTTTTTGCTCCGGAGGCTGCCGAAAGCGAAAACAGCTGCTTTTGAGGATGGAGTCCGCAGGAAAGCAGAGAGGGCCAAATTGTCTGTGGCATTTGAAAGGGTTCCAGGAGGCAGTGAGAACCAGCATTACTTTTCCCCGCTGGCACCTTTGCTGTGGCAGCAAAAGCTGGACGTTTGTCTTTTTTGCTCCGGAGGCTGCCGAAAGCGAAAACAGGTGCTTTTGAGGATGGAGTCCGCAGGAAAGCAGAGAGGGCCAAATTGTCTGTGGCATTTGAAAGGGTTCCAGGAGGCAGTGAGAACCAGCATTACTTTTCCCCGCTGGCACCTTTGCTGTGGCAGCAAAAGCTGGACGTTTGTCTTTTTTGCTCCGGAGGTTGCCGAAAGCGAAAACAGGTGCTTTTGAGGATGGAGTCCGCAGGAAAGCAGAGAGGGCCAAATTGTCTGGGGCATTTGAAGACGTTCCAGGAGGCAGTGAGAACCAGCATTACTTTTCCCCGCTGGCACCTTTGCTGTGGCAGCAAAAGCTGGACGTTTGTCTTTTTTGCTCCGGAGGCTGCCGAAAGCGAAAACAGGTGCTTTTGAGGATGGAGTCCGCAGGAAAGCAGAGAGGGCCAAATTGTCTGTGGCATTTGAAAGGGTTCCAGGAGGCAGTGAGAACCAGCATTACTTTTCCCCGCTGGCACCTTTGCTGTGGCAGCAAAAGCTGGACGTTTGTCTTTTTTGCTCCGGAGGCTGCCGAAAGCGAAAACAGGTGCTTTTGAGGATGGAGTCCGCAGGAAAGCAGAGAGGGCCAAATTGTCTGTGGCATTTGAAAGGGTTCCAGGAGGCAGTGAGAACCAGCATTACTTTTCCCCGCTGGCACCTTTGCTGTGGCAGCAAAAGCTGGACGTTTGTCTTTTTTGCTCCGGAGGCTGCCGAAAGCGAAAACAGGTGCTTTTGAGGATGGAGTCCGCAGGAAAGCAGAGAGGGCCAAATTGTCTGGGGCATTTGAAGACGTTCCAGGAGGCAGTGAGAACCAGCATTACTTTTCCCCGCTGGCACCTTTGCTGTGGCAGCAAAAGCTGGACGTTTGTCTTTTTTGCTCCGGAGGCTGCCGAAAGCAAAAACAGGTGCTTTTGAGGATGGAGTCCGCAGGAAAGCAGAGAGGGCCAAATTGTCTGTGGCATTTGAAAGGGTTCCAGGAGGCAGTGAGAACCAGCATTACTTTTCCCCGCTGGCACCTTTGCTGTGGCAGCAAAAGCTGGACGTTTGTCTTTTTTGCTCCGGAGGCTGCCGAAAGCGAAAACAGGTGCTTTTGAGGATGGAGTCCGCAGGAAAGCAGAGAGGGCCAAATTGTCTGGGGCATTTGAACAGGTTCCAGGAGGCAGTGAGAACCAGCATTACTTTTCCCCGCTGGCACCTTTGCTGTGGCAGCAAAAGCTGGACGTTTGTCTTTTTTGCTCCGGAGGTTGCCGAAAGCGAAAACAGGTGCTTTTGAGGATGGAGTCCGCAGGAAAGCAGAGAGGGCCAAATTGTCTGGGGCATTTGAAGACGTTCCAGGAGGCAGTGAGAACCAGCATTACTTTTCCCCGCTGGCACCTTTGCTGTGGCAGCAAAAGCTGGACGTTTGTCTTTTTTGCTCCGGAGGCTGCCGAAAGCGAAAACAGGTGCTTTTGAGGATGGAGTCCGCAGGAAAGCAGAGAGGGCCAAATTGTCTGTGGCATTTGAAAGGGTTCCAGGAGGCAGTGAGAACCAGCATTACTTTTCCCCGCTGGCACCTTTGCTGTGGCAGCAAAAGCTGGACGTTTGTCTTTTTTGCTCCGGAGGCTGCCGAAAGCGAAAACAGGTGCTTTTGAGGATGGAGTCCGCAGGAAAGCAGAGAGGGCCAAATTGTCTGTGGCATTTGAAAGGGTTCCAGGAGGCAGTGAGAACCAGCATTACTTTTCCCCGCTGGCACCTTTGCTGTGGCAGCAAAAGCTGGACGTTTGTCTTTTTTGCTCCGGAGGCTGCCGAAAGCGAAAACAGGTGCTTTTGAGGATGGAGTCCGCAGGAAAGCAGAGAGGGCCAAATTGTCTGGGGCATTTGAAGACGTTCCAGGAGGCAGTGAGAACCAGCATTACTTTTCCCCGCTGGCACCTTTGCTGTGGCAGCAAAAGCTGGACGTTTGTCTTTTTTGCTCCGGAGGCTGCCGAAAGCAAAAACAGGTGCTTTTGAGGATGGAGTCCGCAGGAAAGCAGAGAGGGCCAAATTGTCTGTGGCATTTGAAAGGGTTCCAGGAGGCAGTGAGAACCAGCATTACTTTTCCCCGCTGGCACCTTTGCTGTGGCAGCAAAAGCTGGACGTTTGTCTTTTTTGCTCCGGAGGCTGCCGAAAGCGAAAACAGGTGCTTTTGAGGATGGAGTCCGCAGGAAAGCAGAGAGGGCCAAATTGTCTGGGGCATTTGAACAGGTTCCAGGAGGCAGTGAGAACCAGCATTACTTTTCCCCGCTGGCACCTTTGCTGTGGCAGCAAAAGCTGGACGTTTGTCTTTTTTGCTCCGGAGGCTGCCGAAAGCGAAAACAGGTGCTTTTGAGGATGGAGTCCGCAGGAAAGCAGAGAGGGCCAAATTGTCTGGGGCATTTGAACAGGTTCCAGGAGGCAGTGAGAACCAGCATTACTTTTCCCCGCTGGCACCTTTGCTGTGGCAGCAAAAGCTGGACGTTTGTCTTTTTACCACCGGAGGGCGCCGAAAGTGAAAAAAGGCGCTTTTGAGGATAGAGTCCGCAGGAAAGCAGAGAGGGCCAAATTGTCTGGGGCATTTGAAGAGGTTCCAGGAGGCAGTGAGAACCAGCATTACTTTTCCCCGCTGGCACCTTTGCTGTGGCAGCAAAAGCTGGACGTTTGTCTTTTTTGCTCCGGAGGCTGCCGAAAGCGAAAACAGCTGCTTTTGAGGATGGAGTCCGCAGGAAAGCAGAGAGGGCCAAATTGTCTGTGGCATTTGAAAGGGTTCCAGGAGGCAGTGAGAACCAGCATTACTTTTCCCCGCTGGCACCTTTGCTGTGGCAGCAAAAGCTGGACGTTTGTCTTTTTTGCTCCGGAGGCTGCCGAAAGCGAAAACAGGTGCTTTTGAGGATGGAGTCCGCAGGAAAGCAGAGAGGGCCAAATTGTCTGTGGCATTTGAAAGGGTTCCAGGAGGCAGTGAGAACCAGCATTACTTTTCCCCGCTGGCACCTTTGCTGTGGCAGCAAAAGCTGGACGTTTGTCTTTTTTGCTCCGGAGGTTGCCGAAAGCGAAAACAGGTGCTTTTGAGGATGGAGTCCGCAGGAAAGCAGAGAGGGCCAAATTGTCTGGGGCATTTGAAGACGTTCCAGGAGGCAGTGAGAACCAGCATTACTTTTCCCCGCTGGCACCTTTGCTGTGGCAGCAAAAGCTGGACGTTTGTCTTTTTTGCTCCGGAGGCTGCCGAAAGCGAAAACAGGTGCTTTTGAGGATGGAGTCCGCAGGAAAGCAGAGAGGGCCAAATTGTCTGTGGCATTTGAAAGGGTTCCAGGAGGCAGTGAGAACCAGCATTACTTTTCCCCGCTGGCACCTTTGCTGTGGCAGCAAAAGCTGGACGTTTGTCTTTTTTGCTCCGGAGGCTGCCGAAAGCGAAAACAGGTGCTTTTGAGGATGGAGTCCGCAGGAAAGCAGAGAGGGCCAAATTGTCTGTGGCATTTGAAAGGGTTCCAGGAGGCAGTGAGAACCAGCATTACTTTTCCCCGCTGGCACCTTTGCTGTGGCAGCAAAAGCTGGACGTTTGTCTTTTTTGCTCCGGAGGCTGCCGAAAGCGAAAACAGGTGCTTTTGAGGATGGAGTCCGCAGGAAAGCAGAGAGGGCCAAATTGTCTGTGGCATTTGAAAGGGTTCCAGGAGGCAGTGAGAACCAGCATTACTTTTCCCCGCTGGCACCTTTGCTGTGGCAGCAAAAGCTGGACGTTTGTCTTTTTTGCTCCGGAGGCTGCCGAAAGCAAAAACAGGTGCTTTTGAGGATGGAGTCCGCAGGAAAGCAGAGAGGGCCAAATTGTCTGTGGCATTTGAAAGGGTTCCAGGAGGCAGTGAGAACCAGCATTACTTTTCCCCGCTGGCACCTTTGCTGTGGCAGCAAAAGCTGGACGTTTGTCTTTTTTGCTCCGGAGGCTGCCGAAAGCGAAAACAGGTGCTTTTGAGGATGGAGTCCGCAGGAAAGCAGAGAGGGCCAAATTGTCTGGGGCATTTGAACAGGTTCCAGGAGGCAGTGAGAACCAGCATTACTTTTCCCCGCTGGCACCTTTGCTGTGGCAGCAAAAGCTGGACGTTTGTCTTTTTTGCTCCGGAGGTTGCCGAAAGCGAAAACAGGTGCTTTTGAGGATGGAGTCCGCAGGAAAGCAGAGAGGGCCAAATTGTCTGGGGCATTTGAAGACGTTCCAGGAGGCAGTGAGAACCAGCATTACTTTTCCCCGCTGGCACCTTTGCTGTGGCAGCAAAAGCTGGACGTTTGTCTTTTTTGCTCCGGAGGCTGCCGAAAGCGAAAACAGGTGCTTTTGAGGATGGAGTCCGCAGGAAAGCAGAGAGGGCCAAATTGTCTGTGGCATTTGAAAGGGTTCCAGGAGGCAGTGAGAACCAGCATTACTTTTCCCCGCTGGCACCTTTGCTGTGGCAGCAAAAGCTGGACGTTTGTCTTTTTTGCTCCGGAGGCTGCCGAAAGCGAAAACAGGTGCTTTTGAGGATGGAGTCCGCAGGAAAGCAGAGAGGGCCAAATTGTCTGTGGCATTTGAAAGGGTTCCAGGAGGCAGTGAGAACCAGCATTACTTTTCCCCGCTGGCACCTTTGCTGTGGCAGCAAAAGCTGGACGTTTGTCTTTTTTGCTCCGGAGGCTGCCGAAAGCGAAAACAGGTGCTTTTGAGGATGGAGTCCGCAGGAAAGCAGAGAGGGCCAAATTGTCTGGGGCATTTGAAGACGTTCCAGGAGGCAGTGAGAACCAGCATTACTTTTCCCCGCTGGCACCTTTGCTGTGGCAGCAAAAGCTGGACGTTTGTCTTTTTTGCTCCGGAGGCTGCCGAAAGCAAAAACAGGTGCTTTTGAGGATGGAGTCCGCAGGAAAGCAGAGAGGGCCAAATTGTCTGTGGCATTTGAAAGGGTTCCAGGAGGCAGTGAGAACCAGCATTACTTTTCCCCGCTGGCACCTTTGCTGTGGCAGCAAAAGCTGGACGTTTGTCTTTTTTGCTCCGGAGGCTGCCGAAAGCGAAAACAGGTGCTTTTGAGGATGGAGTCCGCAGGAAAGCAGAGAGGGCCAAATTGTCTGTGGCATTTGAACAGGTTCCAGGAGGCAGTGAGAACCAGCATTACTTTTCCCCGCTGGCACCTTTGCTGTGGCAGCAAAAGCTGGACGTTTGTCTTTTTTGCTCCGGAGGCTGCCGAAAGCGAAAACAGGTGCTTTTGAGGATGGAGTCCGCAGGAAAGCAGAGAGGGCCAAATTGTCTGGGGCATTTGAACAGGTTCCAGGAGGCAGTGAGAACCAGCATTACTTTTCCCCGCTGGCACCTTTGCTGTGGCAGCAAAAGCTGGACGTTTGTCTTTTTACCACCAGATGGCGCCGAAAGTGAAAAAAGGCGCTTTTGAGGATAGAGTCCGCAGGAAAGCAGAGAGGGCCAAATTGTCTGGGGCATTTGAAGAGGTTCCAGGAGGCAGTGAGAACCAGCATTACTTTTCCCCGCTGGCACCTTTGCTGTGGCAGCAAAAGCTGGACGTTTGTCTTTTTTGCTCCGGAGGCTGCCGAAAGCGAAAACAGGTGCTTTTGAGGATGGAGTCCGCAGGAAAGCAGAGAGGGCCAAATTGTCTGTGGCATTTGAAAGGGTTCCAGGAGGCAGTGAGAACCAGCATTACTTTTCCCCGCTGGCACCTTTGCTGTGGCAGCAAAAGCTGGACGTTTGTCTTTTTTGCTCCGGAGGCTGCCGAAAGCGAAAACAGGTGCTTTTGAGGATGGAGTCCGCAGGAAAGCAGAGAGGGCCAAATTGTCTGGGGCATTTGAACAGGTTCCAGGAGGCAGTGAGAACCAGCATTACTTTTCCCCGCTGGCACCTTTGCTGTGGCAGCAAAAGCTGGACGTTTGTCTTTTTACCACCGGAGGGCGCCGAAAGTGAAAAAAGGCGCTTTTGAGGATAGAGTCCGCAGGAAAGCAGAGAGGGCCAAATTGTCTGGGGCATTTGAAGAGGTTCCAGGAGGCAGTGAGAACCAGCATTACTTTTCCCCGCTGGCACCTTTGCTGTGGCAGCAAAAGCTGGACGTTTGTCTTTTTTGCTCCGGAGGCTGCCGAAAGCGAAAACAGGTGCTTTTGAGGATGGAGTCCGCAGGAAAGCAGAGAGGGCCAAATTGTCTGTGGCATTTGAAAGGGTTCCAGGAGGCAGTGAGAACCAGCATTACTTTTCCCCGCTGGCACCTTTGCTGTGGCAGCAAAAGCTGGACGTTTGTCTTTTTTGCTCCGGAGGCTGCCGAAAGCGAAAACAGGTGCTTTTGAGGATGGAGTCCGCAGGAAAGCAGAGAGGGCCAAATTGTCTGTGGCATTTGAAAGGGTTCCAGGAGGCAGTGAGAACCAGCATTACTTTTCCCCGCTGGCACCTTTGCTGTGGCAGCAAAAGCTGGACGTTTGTCTTTTTTGCTCCGGAGGCTGCCGAAAGCGAAAACAGGTGCTTTTGAGGATGGAGTCCGCAGGAAAGCAGAGAGGGCCAAATTGTCAGGGGCATTTGAAAGGGTTCCAGGAGGCAGTGAGAACCAGCATTACTTTTCCCCGCTGGCACCTTTGCTGTGGCAGCAAAAGCTGGACGTTTGTCTTTTTTGCTCCGGAGGCTGCCGAAAGCGAAAACAGGTGCTTTTGAGGATGGAGTCCGCAGGAAAGCAGAGAGGGCCAAATTGTCTGTGGCATTTGAAAGGGTTCCAGGAGGCAGTGAGAACCAGCATTACTTTTCCCCGTTGGCACCTTTGCTGTGGCAGCAAAAGCTGGACGTTTGTCTTTTTTGCTCCGGAGGCTGCCGAAAGCGAAAACAGGTGCTTTTGAGGATGGAGTCCGCAGGAAAGCAGAGAGGGCCAAATTGTCTGGGGCATTTGAAGACGTTCCAGGAGGCAGTGAGAACCAGCATTACTTTTCCCCGCTGGCACCTTTGCTGTGGCAGCAAAAGCTGGACGTTTGTCTTTTTTGCTCCGGAGGCTGCCGAAAGCAAAAACAGGTGCTTTTGAGGATGGAGTCCGCAGGAAAGCAGAGAGGGCCAAATTGTCTGTGGCATTTGAAAGGGTTCCAGGAGGCAGTGAGAACCAGCATTACTTTTCCCCGCTGGCACCTTTGCTGTGGCAGCAAAAGCTGGACGTTTGTCTTTTTTGCTCCGGAGGCTGCCGAAAGCGAAAACAGGTGCTTTTGAGGATGGAGTCCGCAGGAAAGCAGAGAGGGCCAAATTGTCTGGGGCATTTGAACAGGTTCCAGGAGGCAGTGAGAACCAGCATTACTTTTCCCCGCTGGCACCTTTGCTGTGGCAGCAAAAGCTGGACGTTTGTCTTTTTTGCTCCGGAGGCTGCCGAAAGCGAAAACAGGTGCTTTTGAGGATGGAGTCCGCAGGAAAGCAGAGAGGGCCAAATTGTCTGGGGCATTTGAACAGGTTCCAGGAGGCAGTGAGAACCAGCATTACTTTTCCCCGCTGGCACCTTTGCTGTGGCAGCAAAAGCTGGACGTTTGTCTTTTTACCACCGGAGGGCGCCGAAAGTGAAAAAAGGCGCTTTTGAGGATAGAGTCCGCAGGAAAGCAGAGAGGGCCAAATTGTCAGGGGCATTTGAAGAGGTTCCAGGAGGCAGTGAGAACGAGCATTACTTTTCCCCGCTGGCACCTTTGCTGTGGCAGCAAAAGCTGGACGTTTGTCTTTTTTGCTCCGGAGGCTGCCGAAAGCGAAAACAGGTGCTTTTGAGGATGGAGTCCGCAGGAAAGCAGAGAGGGCCAAATTGTCTGTGGCATTTGAAAGGGTTCCAGGAGGCAGTGAGAACCAGCATTACTTTTCCCCGCTGGCACCTTTGCTGTGGCAGCAAAAGCTGGACGTTTGTCTTTTTTGCTCCGGAGGCTGCCGAAAGCGAAAACAGGTGCTTTTGAGGATGGAGTCCGCAGGAAAGCAGAGAGGGCCAAATTGTCTGTGGCATTTGAAAGGGTTCCAGGAGGCAGTGAGAACCAGCATTACTTTTCCCCGCTGGCACCTTTGCTGTGGCAGCAAAAGCTGGACGTTTGTCTTTTTTGCTCCGGAGGCTGCCGAAAGCGAAAACAGGTGCTTTTGAGGATAGAGTCCGCAGGAAAGCAGAGAGGGCCAAATTGTCTGTGGCATTTGAAAGGGTTCCAGGAGGCAGTGAGAACCAGCATTACTTTTCCCCGCTGGCACCTTTGCTGTGGCAGCAAAAGCTGGACGTTTGTCTTTTTTGCTCCGGAGGCTGCTGAAAGCGAAAACAGGTGCTTTTGAGGATGGAGTCCGCAGGAAAGCAGAGAGGGCCAAATTGTCTGTGGCATTTGAAAGGGTTCCAGGAGGCAGTGAGAACCAGCATTACTTTTCCCCGCTGGCACCTTTGCTGTGGCAGCAAAAGCTGGACGTTTGTCTTTTTTGCTCCGGAGGCTGCCGAAAGCGAAAACAGGTGCTTTTGAGGATGGAGTCCGCAGGAAAGCAGAGAGGGCCAAATTGTCTGGGGCATTTGAAGACGTTCCAGGAGGCAGTGAGAACCAGCATTACTTTTCCCCGCTGGCACCTTTGCTGTGGCAGCAAAAGCTGGACGTTTGTCTTTTTTGCTCCGGAGGCTGCCGAAAGCAAAAACAGGTGCTTTTGAGGATGGAGTCCGCAGGAAAGCAGAGAGGGCCAAATTGTCTGTGGCATTTAAAAGGGTTCCAGGAGGCAGTGAGAACCAGCATTACTTTTCCCCGCTGGCACCTTTGCTGTGGCAGCAAAAGCTGGACGTTTGTCTTTTTTGCTCCGGAGGCTGCCGAAAGCGAAAACAGGTGCTTTTGAGGATGGAGTCCGCAGGAAAGCAGAGAGGGCCAAATTGTCTGGGGCATTTGAACAGGTTCCAGGAGGCAGTGAGAACCAGCATTACTTTTCCCCGCTGGCACCTTTGCTGTGGCAGCAAAAGCTGGACGTTTGTCTTTTTTGCTCCGGAGGCTGCCGAAAGCGAAAACAGGTGCTTTTGAGGATGGAGTCCGCAGGAAAGCAGAGAGGGCCAAATTGTCTGTGGCATTTGAAAGGGTTCCAGGAGGCAGTGAGAACCAGCATTACTTTTCCCCGCTGGCACCTTTGCTGTGGCAGCAAAAGCTGGACGTTTGTCTTTTTACCACCGGAGGGCGCCGAAAGTGAAAAACGGCGCTTTTGAGGATAGAGTCCGCAGGAAAGCAGAGAGGGCCAAATTGTCAGGGGCATTTGAAGAGGTTCCAGGAGGCAGTGAGAACCAGCATTACTTTTCCCCGCTGGCACCTTTGCTGTGGCAGCAAAAGCTGGACGTTTGTCTTTTTTGCTCCGGAGGCTGCCGAAAGCGAAAACAGGTGCTTTTGAGGATGGAGTCCGCAGGAAAGCAGAGAGGGCCAAATTGTCTGTGGCATTTGAAAGGGTTCCAGGAGGCAGTGAGAACCAGCATTACTTTTCCCCGCTGGCACCTTTGCTGTGGCAGCAAAAGCTGGACGTTTGTCTTTTTTGCTCCGGAGGCTGCCGAAAGCGAAAACAGGTGCTTTTGAGGATGGAGTCCGCAGGAAAGCAGAGAGGGCCAAATTGTCTGTGGCATTTGAAAGGGTTCCAGGAGGCAGTGAGAACCAGCATTACTTTTCCCCGCTGGCACCTTTGCTGTGGCAGCAAAAGCTGGACGTTTGTCTTTTTACCACCGGAGGGCGCCGAAAGTGAAAAAAGGCGCTTTTGAGGATAGAGTCCGCAGGAAAGCAGAGAGGGCCAAATTGTCTGGGGCATTTGAAGAGGTTCCAGGAGGCAGTGAGAACCAGCATTACTTTTCCCCGCTGGCACCTTTGCTGTGGCAGCAAAAGCTGGACGTTTGTCTTTTTTGCTCCGGAGGCTGCCGAAAGCGAAAACAGCTGCTTTTGAGGATGGAGTCCGCAGGAAAGCAGAGAGGGCCAAATTGTCTGTGGCATTTGAAAGGGTTCCAGGAGGCAGTGAGAACCAGCATTACTTTTCCCCGCTGGCACCTTTGCTGTGGCAGCAAAAGCTGGACGTTTGTCTTTTTTGCTCCGGAGGCTGCCGAAAGCGAAAACAGGTGCTTTTGAGGATGGAGTCCGCAGGAAAGCAGAGAGGGCCAAATTGTCTGTGGCATTTGAAAGGGTTCCAGGAGGCAGTGAGAACCAGCATTACTTTTCCCCGCTGGCACCTTTGCTGTGGCAGCAAAAGCTGGACGTTTGTCTTTTTTGCTCCGGAGGTTGCCGAAAGCGAAAACAGGTGCTTTTGAGGATGGAGTCCGCAGGAAAGCAGAGAGGGCCAAATTGTCTGGGGCATTTGAAGACGTTCCAGGAGGCAGTGAGAACCAGCATTACTTTTCCCCGCTGGCACCTTTGCTGTGGCAGCAAAAGCTGGACGTTTGTCTTTTTTGCTCCGGAGGCTGCCGAAAGCAAAAACAGGTGCTTTTGAGGATGGAGTCCGCAGGAAAGCAGAGAGGGCCAAATTGTCTGTGGCATTTGAAAGGGTTCCAGGAGGCAGTGAGAACCAGCATTACTTTTCCCCGCTGGCACCTTTGCTGTGGCAGCAAAAGCTGGACGTTTGTCTTTTTTGCTCCGGAGGTTGCCGAAGGCGAAAACAGGTGCTTTTGAGGATGGAGTCCGCAGGAAAGCAGAGAGGGCCAAATTGTCTGGGGCATTTGAAAGGGTTCCAGGAGGCAGTGAGAACCAGCATTACTTTTCCCCGCTGTCACCGTTGTTGTGGCAGCAAAAGCTGGACGTTTGTCTTTTTTGCTCCGGAGGCTGCCGAAAGCGAAAACAGGTGCTTTTGAGGATGGAGTCCGCAGGAAAGCAGAGAGGGCCAAATTGTCTGGGGCATTTGAAAGGGTTCCAGGAGGCAGTGAGAACCAGCATTACTTTTCCCCGCTGGCACCTTTGCTGTGGCAGCAAAAGCTGGACGTTTGTCTTTTTTGCTCCGGAGGCTGCCGAAAGCGAAAACAGGTGCTTTTGAGGATGGAGTCCGCAGGAAAGCAGAGAGGGCCAAATTGTCTGTGGCATTTGAAAGGGTTCCAGGAGGCAGTGAGAACCAGCATTACTTTTCCCCGCTGGCACCTTTGCTGTGGCAGCAAAAGCTGGACGTTTGTCTTTTTTGCTCCGGAGGCTGCCGAAAGCGAAAACAGGTGCTTTTGAGGATGGAGTCCGCAGGAAAGCAGAGAGGGCCAAATTGTCTGGGGCATTTGAAAGGGTTCCAGGAGGCAGTGAGAACCAGCATTACTTTTCCCCGCTGGCACCTTTGCTGTGGCAGCAAAAGCTGGACGTTTGTCTTTTTTGCTCCGGAGGTTGCCGAAAGCGAAAAAAGGTGCTTTTGAGGATGGAGTCCGCAGGAAAGCAGAGAGGGCCAAATTGTCTGTGGCATTTGAAAGAGTTCCAGGAGGCAGTGAGAACCAGCATTACTTTTCCCCGTTGGCACCTTTGCTGTGGCAGCAAAACCTGGACGTTTGTCTTTTTTGCTCCGGAGGCTGCCGAAAGCGAAAACAGGTGCTTTTGAGGATGGAGTCCGCAGGAAAGCAGAGAGGGCCAATTTGTCTGTGGCATTTGAAAGGGTTCAAGGAGGTAGTGAGAACCAGCATTACTTTTCCCCGCTGGCACCTTTGCTGTGGCAGCAAAAGCTGGACGTTTGTCTTCTTTGCTCCGGAGGCTGCCGAAAGCGAAAACAGGTGCTTTTGAGGATAGAGTCCGCAGGAAAGCAGAGAGGGCCAAATTGTCTGGGGCATTTGAAAGGGTTCCAGGAGGCAGTGAGAACCAGCATTACTTTTCCCCGCTGGCACCTTTGCTGTGGCAGCAAAAGCTGGACGTTTGTCTTTTTACCACCGGAGTGCGCCGAAAGTGAAAAAAGGCGCTTTTGAGGATAGAGTCCGCAGGAAAGCAGAGAGGGCTTAATTGTCTGTGGCATTTGAAAGGGTTCCAGGAGGCAGTGAGAACCAGCATTACTTTTCCCCGCTGGCACCTTTGCTGTGGCAGCAAAAGCTGGACGTTTGTCTTTTTTGCTCCGGAGGCTGCCGAAAGCGAAAACAGGTGCTTTTGAGGATGGAGTCCGCAGGAAAGCAGAGAGGGCCAAATTGTCTGGGGCATTTGAAAGGGTTCCAGGAGGCAGTGAGAACCAGCATTACTTTTCCCCGCTGGCACCTTTGCTGTGGCAGCAAAAGCTGGACGTTTGTCTTTTTTGCTCCGGAGGCTGCCGAAAGCGAAAACAGGTGCTTTTGAGGATGGAGTCCGCAGGAAAGCAGAGAGGGCCAAATTGTCTGTGGCATTTGAAAGGGTTCCAGGAGGCAGTGAGAACCAGCATTACTTTTCCCCGCTGGCACCTTTGCTGTGGCAGCAAAAGCTGGACGTTTGTCTTTTTTGCTCCGGAGGTTGCCGAAAGCGAAAACAGGTGCTTTTGAGGATGGAGTCCGCAGGAAAGCAGAGAGGGCCAAATTGTCTGGGGCATTTGAAGAGGTTCCAGGAGGCAGTGAGAACCAGCATTACTTTTCCCCGCTGGCACCTTTGCTGTGGCAGCAAAAGCTGGACGTTTGTCTTTTTTGCTCCGGAGGCTGCCAGAAAGCAAAAACAGGTGCTTTTGAGGATGGAGTCCGCAGGAAAGCAGAGAGGGCCAAATTGTCTGTGGCATTTGAAAGGGTTCCAGGAGGCAGTGAGAACCAGCATTACTTTTCCCCGCTGGCACCTTTGCTGTGGCAGCAAAAGCTGGACGTTTGTCTTTTTTGCTCCGGAGGCTGCCGAAAGCGAAAACAGGTGCTTTTGAGGATGGAGTCCGCAGGAAAGCAGAGAGGGCCAAATTGTCTGGGGCATTTGAAAGGGTTCCAGGAGGCAGTGAGAACCAGCATTACTTTTCCCCGCTGTCACCTTTGTTGTGGCAGCAAAAGCTGGACGTTTGTCTTTTTTGCTCCGGAGGCTGCCGAAAGCGAAAACAGGTGCTTTTGAGGATGGAGTCCGCAGGAAAGCAGAGAGGGCCAAATTGTCTGTGGCATTTGAAAGGGTTCCAGGAGGCAGTGAGAACCAGCATTACTTTTCCCCGCTGGCACCTTTGCTGTGGCAGCAAAAGCTGGACGTTTGTCTTTTTTGCTCCGGAGGTTGCCGAAAGCGAAAACAGGTGCTTTTGAGGATGGAGTCCGCAGGAAAGCAGAGAGGGCCAAATTGTCTGTGGCATTTGAAAGGGTTCCAGGAGGCAGTGAGAACCAGCATTACTTTTCCCCGCTGGCACCTTTGCTGTGGCAGCAAAAGCTGGACGTTTGTCTTTTTTGCTCCGGAGGCTGCCGAAAGCGAAAACAGGTGCTTTTGAGGATGGAGTCCGCAGGAAAGCAGAGAGGGCCAAATTGTCTGGGGCATTTGAAAGGGTTCCAGGAGGCAGTGAGAACCAGCATTACTTTTCCCCGCTGGCACCTTTGCTGTGGCAGCAAAAGCTGGACGTTTGTCTTTTTTGCTCCGGAGGCTGCCGAAAGCGAAAACAGGTGCTTTTGAGGATGGAGTCCGCAGGAAATCAGAGAGGGCCAAATTGTCTGGGGCATTTGAAAGGGTTCCAGGAGGCAGTGAGAACCAGCATTACTTTTCCCCGCTGGCACCTTTGCTGTGGCAGCAAAAGCTGGACGTTTGTCTTTTTTGCTCCGGAGGTTGCCGAAAGCGAAAAAAGGTGCTTTTGAGGATGGAGTCCGCAGGAAAGCAGAGAGGGCCAAATTGTCTGTGGCATTTGAAAGAGTTCCAGGAGGCAGTGAGAACCAGCATTACTTTTCCCCGCTGGCACCTTTGCTGTGGCAGCAAAAGCTGGACGTTTGTCTTTTTTGCTCCGGAGGCTGCCGAAAGCGAAAACAGGTGCTTTTGAGGATAGAGTCCGCAGGAAAGCAGAGAGGGCCAAATTGTCTGGGGCATTTGAAAGGGTTCCAGGAGGCAGTGAGAACCAGCATTACTTTTCCCCGCTGGCACCTTTGCTGTGGCAGCAAAAGCTGGACGTTTGTCTTTTTACCACCGGAGTGCGGCGAAAGTGAAAAAAGGCGCTTTTGAGGATAGAGTCCGCAGGAAAGCAGAGAGGGCTTAATTGTCTGGGGCATTTGAAAGGGTTCCAGGAGGCAGTGAGAACCAGCATTACTTTTCCCCGCTGGCACCTTTGCTGTGGCAGCAAAAGCTGGACGTTTGTCTTTTTTGCTCCGGAGGCTGCCGAAAGCGAAAACAGGTGCTTTTGAGGATGGAGTCCGCAGGAAAGCAGAGAGGGCCAAATTGTCTGGGGCATTTGAACAGGTTCCAGGAGGCAGTGAGAACCAGCATTACTTTTCCCCGCTGGCACCTTTGCTGTGGCAGCAAAAGCTGGACGTTTGTCTTTTTACCACCGGAGGGCGCCGAAAGCGAAAAAAGGCGCTTTTGAGGATAGAGTCCGCAGGAAAGCAGAGAGGGCCAAATTGTCTGGGGCATTTGAAGAGGTTCCAGGAGGCAGTGAGAACCAGCATTACTTTTCCCCGCTGGCACCTTTGCTGTGGCAGCAAAAGCTGGACGTTTGTCTTTTTTGCTCCGGAGGCTGCCGAAAGCGAAAACAGCTGCTTTTGAGGATGGAGTCCGCAGGAAAGCAGAGAGGGCCAAATTGTCTGTGGCATTTGAAAGGGTTCCAGGAGGCAGTGAGAACCAGCATTACTTTTCCCCGCTGGCACCTTTGCTGTGGCAGCAAAAGCTGGACGTTTGTCTTTTTTGCTCCGGAGGCTGCCGAAAGCAAAAACAGGTGCTTTTGAGGATGGAGTCCGCAGGAAAGCAGAGAGGGCCAAATTGTCTGTGGCATTTGAAAGGGTTCCAGGAGGCAGTGAGAACCAGCATTACTTTTCCCCGCTGGCACCTTTGCTGTGGCAGCAAAAGCTGGACGTTTGTCTTTTTTGCTCCGGAGGCTGCCGAAAGCGAAAACAGGTGCTTTTGAGGATGGAGTCCGCAGGAAAGCAGAGAGGGCCAAATTGTCTGGGGCATTTGAACAGGTTCCAGGAGGCAGTGAGAACCAGCATTACTTTTCCCCGCTGGCACCTTTGCTGTGGCAGCAAAAGCTGGACGTTTGTCTTTTTTGCTCCGGAGGCTGCCGAAAGCGAAAACAGGTGCTTTTGAGGATGGAGTCCGCAGGAAAGCAGAGAGGGCCAAATTGTCTGGGGCATTTGAACAGGTTCCAGGAGGCAGTGAGAACC
This sequence comes from Vanellus vanellus, assembly GCF_965231255.1. Lineage (NCBI taxonomy): Eukaryota > Metazoa > Chordata > Aves > Charadriiformes > Charadriidae > Vanellus > Vanellus vanellus. The sequence continues at coordinate 12,687 of NW_028127204.1, read as the reverse complement.
AGCATTACTTTTCCCCGCTGGCACCTTTGCTGTGGCAGCAAAAGCTGGACGTTTGTCTTTTTACCACCGGAGGGCGCCGAAAATGAAAAAAGGCGCTTTTGAGGATAGAGTCCGCAGGAAAGCAGAGAGGGCCAAATTGTCAGGGGCATTTGAAGAGGTTCCAGGAGGCAGTGAGAACGAGCATTACTTTTCCCCGCTGGCACCTTTGCTGTGGCAGCAAAAGCTGGACGTTTGTCTTTTTTGCTCCGGAGGCTGCCGAAAGCGAAAACAGGTGCTTTTGAGGATGGAGTCCGCAGGAAAGCAGAGAGGGCCAAATTGTCTGTGGCATTTGAAAGGGTTCCAGGAGGCAGTGAGAACCAGCATTACTTTTCCCCGCTGGCACCTTTGCTGTGGCAGCAAAAGCTGGACGTTTGTCTTTTTTGCTCCGGAGGCTGCCGAAAGCGAAAACAGGTGCTTTTGAGGATGGAGTCCGCAGGAAAGCAGAGAGGGCCAAATTGTCTGTGGCATTTGAAAGGGTTCCAGGAGGCAGTGAGAACCAGCATTACTTTTCCCCGCTGGCACCTTTGCTGTGGCAGCAAAAGCTGGACGTTTGTCTTTTTTGCTCCGGAGGCTGCCGAAAGCGAAAACAGGTGCTTTTGAGGATGGAGTCCGCAGGAAAGCAGAGAGGGCCAAATTGTCTGTGGCATTTGAAAGAGTTCCAGGAGGCAGTGAGAACCAGCATTACTTTTCCCCGCTGGCACCTTTGCTGTGGCAGCAAAAGCTGGACGTTTGTCTTTTTACCACCGGAGGGCGCCGAAAGTGAAAAAAGGCGCTTTTGAGGATAGAGTCCGCAGGAAAGCAGAGAGGGCCAAATTGTCTGGGGCATTTGAAGAGGTTCCAGGAGGCAGTGAGAACCAGCATTACTTTTCCCCGCTGGCACCTTTGCTGTGGCAGCAAAAGCTGGACGTTTGTCTTTTTTGCTCCGGAGGCTGCCGAAAGCGAAAACAGCTGCTTTTGAGGATGGAGTCCGCAGGAAAGCAGAGAGGGCCAAATTGTCTGTGGCATTTGAAAGGGTTCCAGGAGGCAGTGAGAACCAGCATTACTTTTCCCCGCTGGCACCTTTGCTGTGGCAGCAAAAGCTGGACGTTTGTCTTTTTTGCTCCGGAGGCTGCCGAAAGCGAAAACAGGTGCTTTTGAGGATGGAGTCCGCAGGAAAGCAGAGAGGGCCAAATTGTCTGGGGCATTTGAAGACGTTCCAGGAGGCAGTGAGAACCAGCATTACTTTTCCCCGCTGGCACCTTTGCTGTGGCAGCAAAAGCTGGACGTTTGTCTTTTTTGCTCCGGAGGCTGCCGAAAGCGAAAACAGGTGCTTTTGAGGATAGAGTCCGCAGGAAAGCAGAGAGGGCCAAATTGTCTGTGGCATTTGAAAGGGTTCCAGGAGGCAGTGAGAACCAGCATTACTTTTCCCCGCTGGCACCTTTGCTGTGGCAGCAAAAGCTGGACGTTTGTCTTTTTTGCTCCGGAGGCTGCCGAAAGCGAAAACAGGTGCTTTTGAGGATGGAGTCCGCAGGAAAGCAGAGAGGGCCAAATTGTCTGTGGCATTTGAAAGGGTTCCAGGAGGCAGTGAGAACCAGCATTACTTTTCCCCGCTGGCACCTTTGCTGTGGCAGCGAAAGCTGGACGTTTGTCTTTTTTGCTCCGGAGGCTGCCGAAAGCGAAAACAGGTGCTTTTGAGGATGGAGTCCGCAGGAAAGCAGAGAGGGCCAAATTGTCTGGGGCATTTGAAGACGTTCCAGGAGGCAGTGAGAACCAGCATTACTTTTCCCCGCTGGCACCTTTGCTGTGGCAGCAAAAGCTGGACGTTTGTCTTTTTTGCTCCGGAGGCTGCCGAAAGCAAAAACAGGTGCTTTTGAGGATGGAGTCCGCAGGAAAGCAGAGAGGGCCAAATTGTCTGTGGCATTTGAAAGGGTTCCAGGAGGCAGTGAGAACCAGCATTACTTTTCCCCGCTGGCACCTTTGCTGTGGCAGCAAAAGCTGGACGTTTGTCTTTTTTGCTCCGGAGGCTGCCGAAAGCGAAAACAGGTGCTTTTGAGGATGGAGTCCGCAGGAAAGCAGAGAGGGCCAAATTGTCTGTGGCATTTGAACAGGTTCCAGGAGGCAGTGAGAACCAGCATTACTTTTCCCCGCTGGCACCTTTGCTGTGGCAGCAAAAGCTGGACGTTTGTCTTTTTTGCTCCGGAGGCTGCCGAAAGCGAAAACAGGTGCTTTTGAGGATGGAGTCCGCAGGAAAGCAGAGAGGGCCAAATTGTCTGGGGCATTTGAACAGGTTCCAGGAGGCAGTGAGAACCAGCATTACTTTTCCCCGCTGGCACCTTTGCTGTGGCAGCAAAAGCTGGACGTTTGTCTTTTTACCACCGGAGGGCGCCGAAAGTGAAAAAAGGCGCTTTTGAGGATAGAGTCCGCAGGAAAGCAGAGAGGGCCAAATTGTCAGGGGCATTTGAAGAGGTTCCAGGAGGCAGTGAGAACGAGCATTACTTTTCCCCGCTGGCACCTTTGCTGTGGCAGCAAAAGCTGGACGTTTGTCTTTTTTGCTCCGGAGGCTGCCGAAAGCGAAAACAGGTGCTTTTGAGGATGGAGTCCGCAGGAAAGCAGAGAGGGCCAAATTGTCTGTGGCATTTGAAAGGGTTCCAGGAGGCAGTGAGAACCAGCATTACTTTTCCCCGCTGGCACCTTTGCTGTGGCAGCAAAAGCTGGACGTTTGTCTTTTTTGCTCCGGAGGCTGCCGAAAGCGAAAACAGGTGCTTTTGAGGATGGAGTCCGCAGGAAAGCAGAGAGGGCCAAATTGTCTGTGGCATTTGAAAGGGTTCCAGGAGGCAGTGAGAACCAGCATTACTTTTCCCCGCTGGCACCTTTGCTGTGGCAGCAAAAGCTGGACGTTTGTCTTTTTTGCTCCGGAGGCTGCCGAAAGCGAAAACAGGTGCTTTTGAGGATGGAGTCCGCAGGAAAGCAGAGAGGGCCAAATTGTCTGTGGCATTTGAAAGAGTTCCAGGAGGCAGTGAGAACCAGCATTACTTTTCCCCGCTGGCACCTTTGCTGTGGCAGCAAAAGCTGGACGTTTGTCTTTTTACCACCGGAGGGCGCCGAAAGTGAAAAAAGGCGCTTTTGAGGATAGAGTCCGCAGGAAAGCAGAGAGGGCCAAATTGTCTGGGGCATTTGAAGAGGTTCCAGGAGGCAGTGAGAACCAGCATTACTTTTCCCCGCTGGCACCTTTGCTGTGGCAGCAAAAGCTGGACGTTTGTCTTTTTTGCTCCGGAGGCTGCCGAAAGCGAAAACAGCTGCTTTTGAGGATGGAGTCCGCAGGAAAGCAGAGAGGGCCAAATTGTCTGTGGCATTTGAAAGGGTTCCAGGAGGCAGTGAGAACCAGCATTACTTTTCCCCGCTGGCACCTTTGCTGTGGCAGCAAAAGCTGGACGTTTGTCTTTTTTGCTCCGGAGGCTGCCGAAAGCGAAAACAGGTGCTTTTGAGGATGGAGTCCGCAGGAAAGCAGAGAGGGCCAAATTGTCTGTGGCATTTGAAAGGGTTCCAGGAGGCAGTGAGAACCAGCATTACTTTTCCCCGCTGGCACCTTTGCTGTGGCAGCAAAAGCTGGACGTTTGTCTTTTTTGCTCCGGAGGTTGCCGAAAGCGAAAACAGGTGCTTTTGAGGATGGAGTCCGCAGGAAAGCAGAGAGGGCCAAATTGTCTGGGGCATTTGAAGAGGTTCCAGGAGGCAGTGAGAACCAGCATTACTTTTCCCCGCTGGCACCTTTGCTGTGGCAGCAAAAGCTGGACGTTTGTCTTTTTTGCTCCGGAGGCTGCCGAAAGCAAAAACAGGTGCTTTTGAGGATGGAGTCCGCAGGAAAGCAGAGAGGGCCAAATTGTCTGTGGCATTTGAAAGGGTTCCAGGAGGCAGTGAGAACCAGCATTACTTTTCCCCGCTGGCACCTTTGCTGTGGCAGCAAAAGCTGGACGTTTGTCTTTTTTGCTCCGGAGGTTGCCGAAAGCGAAAACAGGTGCTTTTGAGGATGGAGTCCGCAGGAAAGCAGAGAGGGCCAAATTGTCTGGGGCATTTGAAAGGGTTCCAGGAGGCAGTGAGAACCAGCATTACTTTTCCCCGCTGTCACCGTTGTTGTGGCAGCAAAAGCTGGACGTTTGTCTTTTTTGCTCCGGAGGCTGCCGAAAGCGAAAACAGGTGCTTTTGAGGATGGAGTCCGCAGGAAAGCAGAGAGGGCCAAATTGTCTGGGGCATTTGAAAGGGTTCCAGGAGGCAGTGAGAACCAGCATTACTTTTCCCCGCTGGCACCTTTGCTGTGGCAGCAAAAGCTGGACGTTTGTCTTTTTTGCTCCGGAGGCTGCCGAAAGCGAAAACAGGTGCTTTTGAGGATGGAGTCCGCAGGAAAGCAGAGAGGGCCAAATTGTCTGGGGCATTTGAAAGGGTTCCAGGAGGCAGTGAGAACCAGCATTACTTTTCCCCGCTGGCACCTTTGCTGTGGCAGCAAAAGCTGGACGTTTGTCTTTTTTGCTCCGGAGGCTGCCGAAAGCGAAAACAGGTGCTTTTGAGGATGGAGTCCGCAGGAAAGCAGAGAGGGCCAAATTGTCTGTGGCATTTGAAGAGGTTCCAGGAGGCAGTGAGAACCAGCATTACTTTTCCCCGCTGGCACCTTTGCTGTGGCAGCAAAAGCTGGACGTTTGTCTTTTTTGCTCCGGAGGCTGCCGAAAGCGAAAACAGGTGCTTTTGAGGATGGAGTCCGCAGGAAAGCAGAGAGGGCCAAATTGTCTGTGGCATTTGAAAGAGTTCCAGGAGGCAGTGAGAACCAGCATTACTTTTCCCCGTTGGCACCTTTGCTGTGGCAGCAAAAGCTGGACGTTTGTCTTTTTTGCTCCGGAGGCTGCCGAAAGCGAAAACAGGTGCTTTTGAGGATGGAGTCCGCAGGAAAGCAGAGAGGGCCAATTTGTCTGTGGCATTTGAAAGAGTTCAAGGAGGTAGTGAGAACCAGCATTACTTTTCCCCGCTGGCACCTTTGCTGTGGCAGCAAAAGCTGGACGTTTGTCTTCTTTGCTCCGGAGGCTGCCGAAAGCGAAAACAGGTGCTTTTGAGGATAGAGTCCGCAGGAAAGCAGAGAGGGCCAAATTGTCTGGGGCATTTGAAAGGGTTCCAGGAGGCAGTGAGAACCAGCATTACTTTTCCCCGCTGGCACCTTTGCTGTGGCAGCAAAAGCTGGACGTTTGTCTTTTTACCACCGGAGTGCGCCGAAAGTGAAAAAAGGCGCTTTTGAGGATAGAGTCCGCAGGAAAGCAGAGAGGGCTTAATTGTCTGGGGCATTTGAAAGGGTTCCAGGAGGCAGTGAGAACCAGCATTACTTTTCCCCGCTGGCACCTTTGCTGTGGCAGCAAAAGCTGGACGTTTGTCTTTTTTGCTCCGGAGGCTGCCGAAAGCGAAAACAGGTGCTTTTGAGGATGGAGTCCGCAGGAAAGCAGAGAGGGCCAAATTGTCTGTGGCATTTGAAAGGGTTCCAGGAGGCAGTGAGAACCAGCATTACTTTTCCCCGCTGGCACCTTTGCTGTGGCAGCAAAAGCTGGACGTTTGTCTTTTTTGCTCCGGAGGTTGCCGAAAGCGAAAACAGGTGCTTTTGAGGATGGAGTCCGCAGGAAAGCAGAGAGGGCCAAATTGTCAGGGGCATTTGAAGAGGTTCCAGGAGGCAGTGAGAACCAGCATTACTTTTCCCCGCTGGCACCTTTGCTGTGGCAGCAAAAGCTGGACGTTTGTCTTTTTTGCTCCGGAGGCTGCCGAAAGCAAAAACAGGTGCTTTTGAGGATGGAGTCCGCAGGAAAGCAGAGAGGGCCAAATTGTCTGTGGCATTTGAAAGGGTTCCAGGAGGCAGTGAGAACCAGCATTACTTTTCCCCGCTGGCACCTTTGCTGTGGCAGCAAAAGCTGGACGTTTGTCTTTTTTGCTCCGGAGGCTGCCGAAAGCGAAAACAGGTGCTTTTGAGGATGGAGTCCGCAGGAAAGCAGAGAGGGCCAAATTGTCTGGGGCATTTGAAAGGGTTCCAGGAGGCAGTGAGAACCAGCATTACTTTTCCCCGCTGTCACCTTTGTTGTGGCAGCAAAAGCTGGACGTTTGTCTTTTTTGCTCCGGAGGCTGCCGAAAGCGAAAACAGGTGCTTTTGAGGATGGAGTCCGCAGGAAAGCAGAGAGGGCCAAATTGTCTGTGGCATTTGAAAGGGTTCCAGGAGGCAGTGAGAACCAGCATTACTTTTCCCCGCTGGCACCTTTGCTGTGGCAGCAAAAGCTGGACGTTTGTCTTTTTTGCTCCGGAGGTTGCCGAAAGCGAAAACAGGTGCTTTTGAGGATGGAGTCCGCAGGAAAGCAGAGAGGGCCAAATTGTCTGTGGCATTTGAAAGGGTTCCAGGAGGCAGTGAGAACCAGCATTACTTTTCCCCGCTGGCACCTTTGCTGTGGCAGCAAAAGCTGGACGTTTGTCTTTTTTGCTCCGGAGGCTGCCGAAAGCGAAAACAGGTGCTTTTGAGGATGGAGTCCGCAGGAAAGCAGAGAGGGCCAAATTGTCTGGGGCATTTGAAAGGGTTCCAGGAGGCAGTGAGAACCAGCATTACTTTTCCCCGCTGGCACCTTTGCTGTGGCAGCAAAAGCTGGACGTTTGTCTTTTTTGCTCCGGAGGCTGCCGAAAGCGAAAACAGGTGCTTTTGAGGATGGAGTCCGCAGGAAAGCAGAGAGGGCCAAATTGTCTGTGGCATTTGAAAGGGTTCCAGGAGGCAGTGAGAACCAGCATTACTTTTCCCCGCTGGCACCTTTGCTGTGGCAGCAAAAGCTGGACGTTTGTCTTTTTTGCTCCGGAGGTTGCCGAAAGCGAAAAAAGGTGCTTTTGAGGATGGAGTCCGCAGGAAAGCAGAGAGGGCCAAATTGTCTGTGGCATTTGAAAGAGTTCCAGGAGGCAGTGAGAACCAGCATTACTTTTCCCCGTTGGCACCTTTGCTGTGGCAGCAAAAGCTGGACGTTTGTCTTTTTTGCTCCGGAGGCTGCCGAAAGCGAAAACAGGTGCTTTTGAGGATGGAGTCCGCAGGAAAGCAGAGAGGGCCAAATTGTCTGTGGCATTTGAAAGGGTTCAAGGAGGTAGTGAGAACCAGCATTACTTTTCCCCGCTGGCACCTTTGCTGTGGCAGCAAAAGCTGGACGTTTGTCTTTTTTGCTCCGGAGGCTGCCGAAAGCGAAAACAGGTGCTTTTGAGGATAGAGTCCGCAGGAAAGCAGAGAGGGCCAAATTGTCTGGGGCATTTGAAAGGGTTCCAGGAGGCAGTGAGAACCAGCATTACTTTTCCCCGCTGGCACCTTTGCTGTGGCAGCAAAAGCTGGACGTTTGTCTTTTTACCACCGGAGTGCGCCGAAAGTGAAAAAAGGCGCTTTTGAGGATAGAGTCCGCAGGAAAGCAGAGAGGGCTTAATTGTCTGGGGCATTTGAAAGGGTTCCAGGAGGCAGTGAGAACCAGCATTACTTTTCCCCGCTGGCACCTTTGCTGTGGCAGCAAAAGCTGGACGTTTGTCTTTTTTGCTCCGGAGGCTGCCGAAAGCGAAAACAGGTGCTTTTGAGGATGGAGTCCGCAGGAAAGCAGAGAGGGCCAAATTGTCTGGGGCATTTGAACAGGTTCCAGGAGGCAGTGAGAACCAGCATTACTTTTCCCCGCTGGCACCTTTGCTGTGGCAGCAAAAGCTGGACGTTTGTCTTTTTACCACCGGAGGGCGCCGAAAGTGAAAAAAGGCGCTTTTGAGGATAGAGTCCGCAGGAAAGCAGAGAGGGCCAAATTGTCAGGGGCATTTGAAGAGGTTCCAGGAGGCAGTGAGAACCAGCATTACTTTTCCCCGCTGGCACCTTTGCTGTGGCAGCAAAAGCTGGACGTTTGTCTTTTTTGCTCCGGAGGCTGCCGAAAGCGAAAACAGGTGCTTTTGAGGATGGAGTCCGCAGGAAAGCAGAGAGGGCCAAATTGTCTGGGGCATTTGAAAGGGTTCCAGGAGGCAGTGAGAACCAGCATTACTTTTCCCCGCTGGCACCTTTGCTGTGGCAGCAAAAGCTGGACGTTTGTCTTTTTTGCTCCGGAGGCTGCCGAAAGCGAAAACAGGTGCTTTTGAGGATGGAGTCCGCAGGAAAGCAGAGAGGGCCAAATTGTCTGTTGCATTTGAAAGAGTTCCAGGAGGCAGTGAGAACCAGCATTACTTTTCCCCGCTGGCACCTTTGCTGTGGCAGCAAAAGCTGGACGTTTGTCTTTTTACCACCGGAGGGCGCCGAAAGTGAAAAAAAGGCGCTTTTGAGGATGGAGTCCGCAGGAAAGCAGAGAGGGCCAAATTGTCTGGGGCATTTGAAGAGGTTCCAGGAGGCAGTGAGAACCAGCATTACTTTTCCCCGCTGGCACCTTTGCTGTGGCAGCAAAAGCTGGACGTTTGTCTTTTTTGCTCCGGAGGTTGCCGAAAGCGAAAAAAGGTGCTTTTGAGGATGGAGTCCGCAGGAAAGCAGAGAGGGCCAAATTGTCTGTGGCATTTGAAAGGGTTCCAGGAGGCAGTGAGAACCAGCATTACTTTTCCCCGTTGGCACCTTTGCTGTGGCAGCAAAAGCTGGACGTTTGTCTTTTTTGCTCCGGAGGCTGCCGAAAGCGAAAACAGGTGCTTTTGAGGATGGAGTCCGCAGGAAAGCAGAGAGGGCCAAATTGTCTGTGGCATTTGAAAGGGTTCCAGGAGGCAGTGAGAACCAGCATTACTTTTCCCCGCTGGCACCTTTGCTGTGGCAGCAAAAGCTGGACGTTTGTCTTTTTACAACCGGAGTGCGCCGAAAGTGAAAAAAGGCGCTTTTGAGGATAGAGTCCGCAGGAAAGCAGAGAGGGCTTAATTGTCTGGAGCATTTGAAAGGGTTCCAGGAGGCAGTGAGAACCAGCATTACTTTTCCCCGCTGGCACCTTTGCTGTGGCAGCAAAAGCTGGACGTTTGTCTTTTTTGCTCCGGAGGCTGCCGAAAGCGAAAACAGGTGCTTTTGAGGATGGAGTCCGCAGGAAAGCAGAGAGGGCCAAATTGTCTGGGGCATTTGAACAGGTTCCAGGAGGCAGTGAGAACCAGCATTACTTTTCCCCGCTGGCACCTTTGCTGTGGCAGCAAAAGCTGGACGTTTGTCTTTTTACCACCGGAGTGCGCCGAAAGTGAAAAAAGGCGCTTTTGAGGATAGAGTCCGCAGGAAAGCAGAGAGGGCCAAATTGTCAGGGGCATTTGAAGAGGTTCCAGGAGGCAGTGAGAACCAGCATTACTTTTCCCCGCTGGCACCTTTGCTGTGGCAGCAAAAGCTGGACGTTTGTCTTTTTTGCTCCGGAGGCTGCCGAAAGCGAAAACAGGTGCTTTTGAGGATGGAGTCCGCAGGAAAGCAGAGAGGGCCAAATTGTCTGTGGCATTTGAAAGGGTTCCAGGAGGCAGTGAGAACCAGCATTACTTTTCCCCGCTGGCACCTTTGCTGTGGCAGCAAAAGTTGGACGTTTGTCTTTTTTGCTCCGGAGGCTGCCGAAAGCGAAAACAGGTGCTTTTGAGGATGGAGTCCGCAGGAAAGCAGAGAGGGCCAAATTGTCTGGGGCATTTGAAAGGGTTCCAGGAGGCAGTGAGAACCAGCATTACTTTTCCCCGCTGGCACCTTTGCTGTGGCAGCAAAAGCTGGACGTTTGTCTTTTTTGCTCCGGAGGCTGCCGAAAGCGAAAACAGGTGCTTTTGAGGATGGAGTCCGCAGGAAAGCAGAGAGGGCCAAATTGTCTGTGGCATTTGAAAGAGTTCCAGGAGGCAGTGAGAACCAGCATTACTTTTCCCCGCTGGCACCTTTGCTGTGGCAGCAAAAGCTGGACGTTTGTCTTTTTTGCTCCGGAGGTTGCCAAAAGCGAAAACAGGTGCTTTTGAGGATGGAGTCCGCAGGAAAGCAGAGAGGGCCAAATTGTCTGGGGCATTTGAAAGGGTTCCAGGAGGCAGTGAGAACCAGCATTACTTTTCCCCGCTGGCACCTTTGCTGTGGCAGCAAAAGCTGGACGTTTGTCTTTTTTGCTCCAGAGGCTGCCGAAAGCGAAAACAGGTGCTTTTGAGGATGGAGTCCGCAGGAAAGCAGAGAGGGCCAAATTGTCTGGGGCATTTGAAGGAGTTCCAGGAGGCAGTGAGAACCAGCATTACTTTTCCCCGCTGGCACCTTTGCTGTGGCAGCAAAAGCTGGACGTTTGTCTTTTTTGCTCCGGAGGCTGCCGAAAGCGAAAACAGGTGCTTTTGAGGATGGAGTCCGCAGGAAAGCAGAGAGGGCCAAATTGTCTGTGGCATTTGAAAGGGTTCCAGGAGGCAGTGAGAACCAGCATTACTTTTCCCCGCTGGCACCTTTGCTGTGGCAGCAAAAGCTGGACGTTTGTCTTTTTTGCTCCGGAGGTTGCCGAAAGCGAAAACAGGTGCTTTTGAGGATGGAGTCCGCAGGAAAGCAGAGAGGGCCAAATTGTCTGGGGCATTTGAAGAGGTTCCAGGAGGCAGTGAGAACCAGCATTACTTTTCCCCGCTGGCACCTTTGCTGTGGCAGCAAAAGCTGGACGTTTGTCTTTTTTGCTCCGGAGGCTGCCGAAAGCAAAAACAGGTGCTTTTGAGGATGGAGTCCGCAGGAAAGCAGAGAGGGCCAAATTGTCTGTGGCATTTGAAAGGGTTCCAGGAGGCAGTGAGAACCAGCATTACTTTTCCCCGCTGGCACCTTTGCTGTGGCAGCAAAAGCTGGACGTTTGTCTTTTTTGCTCCGGAGGCTGCCGAAAGCGAAAACAGGTGCTTTTGAGGATGGAGTCCGCAGGAAAGCAGAGAGGGCCAAATTGTCTGGGGCATTTGAAAGGGTTCCAGGAGGCAGTGAGAACCAGCATTACTTTTCCCCGCTGTCACCTTTGTTGTGGCAGCAAAAGCTGGACGTTTGTCTTTTTTGCTCCGGAGGCTGCCGAAAGCGAAAACAGGTGCTTTTGAGGATGGAGTCCGCAGGAAAGCAGAGAGGGCCAAATTGTCTGTGGCATTTGAAAGGGTTCCAGGAGGCAGTGAGAACCAGCATTACTTTTCCCCGCTGGCACCTTTGCTGTGGCAGCAAAAGCTGGACGTTTGTCTTTTTTGCTCCGGAGGTTGCCGAAAGCGAAAACAGGTGCTTTTGAGGATGGAGTCCGCAGGAAAGCAGAGAGGGCCAAATTGTCTGTGGCATTTGAAAGGGTTCCAGGAGGCAGTGAGAACCAGCATTACTTTTCCCCGCTGGCACCTTTGCTGTGGCAGCAAAAGCTGGACGTTTGTCTTTTTTGCTCCGGAGGCTGCCGAAAGCGAAAACAGGTGCTTTTGAGGATGGAGTCCGCAGGAAAGCAGAGAGGGCCAAATTGTCTGGGGCATTTGAAAGGGTTCCAGGAGGCAGTGAGAACCAGCATTACTTTTCCCCGCTGGCACCTTTGCTGTGGCAGCAAAAGCTGGACGTTTGTCTTTTTTGCTCCGGAGGCTGCCGAAAGCGAAAACAGGTGCTTTTGAGGATGGAGTCCGCAGGAAAGCAGAGAGGGCCAAATTGTCTGTGGCATTTGAAAGGGTTCCAGGAGGCAGTGAGAACCAGCATTACTTTTCCCCGCTGGCACCTTTGCTGTGGCAGCAAAAGCTGGACGTTTGTCTTTTTTGCTCCGGAGGTTGCCGAAAGCGAAAAAAGGTGCTTTTGAGGATGGAGTCCGCAGGAAAGCAGAGAGGGCCAAATTGTCTGTGGCATTTGAAAGAGTTCCAGGAGGCAGTGAGAACCAGCATTACTTTTCCCCGTTGGCACCTTTGCTGTGGCAGCAAAAGCTGGACGTTTGTCTTTTTTGCTCCGGAGGCTGCCGAAAGCGAAAACAGGTGCTTTTGAGGATGGAGTCCGCAGGAAAGCAGAGAGGGCCAAATTGTCTGTGGCATTTGAAGGGGTTCAAGGAGGTAGTGAGAACCAGCATTACTTTTCCCTGCTGGCACCTTTGCTGTGGCAGCAAAAGCTGGACGTTTGTCTTTTTTGCTCCGGAGGCGCCGAAAGCGAAAACAGGTGCTTTTGAGGATGGAGTCCGCAGGAAAGCAGAGAGGGCCAAATTGTCTGGGGCATTTGAAAGGGTTCCAGGAGGCAGTGAGAACCAGCATTACTTTTCCCCGCTGGCACCTTTGCTGTGGCAGCAAAAGCTGGACGTTTGTCTTTTTACCACCGGAGGGCGCCGAAAGTGAAAAAAGGCGCTTTTGAGGATAGAGTCCGCAGGAAAGCAGAGAGGGCTTAATTGTCTGGGGCATTTGAAAGGGTTCCAGGAGGCAGTGAGAACCAGCATTACTTTTCCCCGCTGGCACCTTTGCTGTGGCAGCAAAAGCTGGACGTTTGTCTTTTTTGCTCCGGAGGCTGCCGAAAGCGAAAACAGGTGCTTTTGAGGATGGAGTCCGCAGGAAAGCAGAGAGGGCCAAATTGTCTGGGGCATTTGAACAGGTTTCCAGGAGGCAGTGAGAACCAGCATTACTTTTCCCCGCTGGCACCTTTGCTGTGGCAGCAAAAGCTGGACGTTTGTCTTTTTACCACCGGAGGGCGCCGAAAGTGAAAAAAGGCGCTTTTGAGGATAGAGTCCGCAGGAAAGAAGAGAGGGCCAAATTGTCTGGGGCATTTGAAGA
>NW_028127205.1:0-22239 GCF_965231255.1 Vanellus vanellus | reverse complement strand
GCCGTGAAGAGTTTGAGAAAGTCACGGGTGTTTTGGCGTGCAGTTTTTGTTGCGTAGGAGAGCTGTGAGGCTGGGAGGAAAGACTGTGGGGAGGAGGGAATGTGCTTAGTTACACATCAAAGGCAGATAAAATCAGTATCTAAGTAAGGGTCAGTGTAACTATTCAGAATTTTGGCTGTTTAACTGTTGACCTGAACTTGTACCAAAACGGACTTGCTGGCACTTCTCTTCTAGTCCATGCGTGGGTACAGGAAAGAAGGCAGCAGACGTACACACGAGCTAAACCCCCTTTTTATTTCTGGCCATAAAGGTGCCTCTCAGCTGGGAGCCTGAGAAGGACCCCGTGTTACAATTCTTCGTTCCTTATGCACCATCTTAAGGCTACTCACATATTGATGGTTACAGTTTGAAAAACCTACTGCTTTGGCCAGGAGGTTGCCTTCTACCATTGACTTTTGAGTATTTGTTCACGTGCCCCCCTGTGCAAGCACACTTAATGCATATTTATGAGCTGAGTTGGCACTGTTTTGTTTGAAATTTGCCACTTTCAGCTCGTTTCCATCTGGTTTCTTTTAACAATAGACTCACTTAAATGGGCAAGGTCACAGTCAGTCAAGTTCTCTTGCGCATATCTTTGGAGCTTTTTCTTATTGTTGCGTCAAAAGGAATGTAGTTTCGATCTTTGTCTGTCAGAGTCCCAGGACTTTCCCTGATTTATCTGTCAGAGTCTCAGCAAAGGACTTTCACTGAGTCAGATTCACAACAATCCAAGTGAGTTATTTTATTGAGAGTGACCAAACAGATTCAAGATTGACGTGTATAAATTCACCGACTACAACAGTGCTACTAATTAAGGTTAGTATTGCTAGCAAAAGTAATAATAATAATACTACCACGGCCCGGGGGTGCCATTCACCCGAGGGTGAAAGGCGCAGCGCATACCCAGAAAGGCGTCCCTGCCTGGGCTGGAGGAAGAGAACGCAACTGGTCTGTCAGGCATCGAGGTTCTTCTCTCCCAATTGAACCGTCCCATCTTTTTATCCCCAAACTTACGAGGTTTCCTTCCCCGAGGGGGCGTGTAGTATGATTTGGGTGGAGAGACGAGTGCTATAGTCATGAATGTTTAGCATGATCTCTATAATCTTCGTTAGCATATGTCAGCTTTGATATGCATTTCACAGGTAATGAGGCAGAGGTCAGTGATCGGGCATGACAGCCTTTTGAAGAAACAAAGAAGTACACGGGTTCCTGTTATCTGGTTGTCTTAGCTGATGAAAGGCAGGGCCGTCCTGCCTACACAGGGCTCCCTCCTTATCTGCATCCCGTTACAGCCAGGGCAGTCTCTGCTCGCCCGAGTCATCAAGGCCAGGCTTAATTGATCTTTGAGCACTGAGACTTCACCTCATTATCCAAGTTGCACACTGACGTACCGCAGTCGGCTGGTCAGCTTTTTCCCCAGGGCTAGTTCAAAGCCTATGCAGCAAGACGCAGCTGCTGCCTGGCAAGTTTCTTCCTATCCCACAGGATTTCAAACTTTCCATGGGAGAGGGGGAGGGCCAAAGCTCTTGTATCACAGCTTGGCTTGATCTTGGAAGGCAAAGTAAAGAGCACGTGGTGGTGACAGGCACTTCTGTCCTGAACGTCTCCAGTGAAGGAGACTCCACCGCCTCTCTGGGCTCTTGGTTTCCACGTGCCCTTTTCACGTGTCACCGTGAGAACCACCACGGGCTGCCAGTGGGGGGGTTTAAAGTGTTTGTGGGTTGCAGAGAGCAGGAGAATGAGCGCATTCCACATGCCATCTGGTGGGTACCTGCCCGTTCTTAATGTGTTGTTAATTAAGTGCTGTTAGTTTTTGGTCTGTAGGGCAGGCGGAAGACCCAGGTGACTGTGAGGTTCACACCTTTCCTGTACAATTTTATGTGTGGTATCAAGGTAGGAAACCTCTTCACCGCCAGAGGGGACGGTGCCGTTTGTCATTGCCTCCATCAATGAGGCCGTAAATGGAGGAGAAGAGGGGAAGAGTGCTGCTTGATTTTCTAGAGGCTGCTGGGTGTGCTGCTGCGCTTCCCTGCTCTGTGACGGGGTGTTCACAACCTGGCTGTTGGGGTGCCCGGGAGCTTCAAGGCCCGTAAGGAGGGAAGAAGTCTGCCTGGCACCCAGGAACCTTCAGGCTTATGGGGAGGGGGAGAAGAAGTCTGTGTGGTACACAGGACCTCCAGGGCCTGATGAGGAGGAGAAAGGGGACTGACACGTAACCAGCTCGCTCACAGAGCATGTCCGTTTGTCTGATAAAATGGTGTTTGTTCTGCCACCCATATGACCGACCAGGGGTCCTATTTTTCATACCTTTTTCTTAAGAAAGGCAATTTTTCTTTGCCTTTTTGAAGTACAGGCATGACAGCAGTGCAGGGCCCAAATAGCAGGTGGGGCTTGAGGCCGCTGCTGTTGTCCTGATTCTCCCAGGCAAAGCACAGGCGGAGATGGATCCCTGCCTGCAGCTTCTCTGAAGGGAGCGCAGCAGCTCTTGCCCAGGGCCAAGGCACTGCGTGGCTCCAGCCCATGCAGCATGGGAGTCAGCAGAAGCTGTGCTGGCTCCAGCTTCAAAGGCTCGGCTGGTGGCCAGGGACTCAGCTCGTTGGGGGGAACCTTTGATTTCCTCCGTTCACTCTGCGTTCCTGTCTGCAGAAAAGGCTGTGGATTTACCAAACCAAACAGCATTTTTCAAGTGGGCGTTTCTGTCTGTAAACGGTACTCCTAAAGTATGACCGAGGTGGGAAGGGGGAGCATCGTGCGCAGGAGAGGATGGCGCACCGCTCACCTACTCCTGAGGCAGTGCGATTCGAGTTATGGTTTCAGGGAGAGTCCTTCTTGAACGGTCATTGCCTGGGAGGACAGCACGATAAAAGCAGTAAAGCGGCTTCTGGGCCAGCCCTGGGGGCAATTCTCGGTCTTGGAGGGTAACTTTCAGACTGGGGAGAGGGGTATTTTCATGAAGATTCTGCAACTGGCCCATGCCGTCCGAGGAGAGAGGCCAGGACACAAAGTATAGGGCGACAAGAGTGATTCTCTATTCATGCGCACGAGGTGTCCCAGTCAAATTGGGGTGCCCCGAATGCGGTTTTACGCATGGTTCTTATGCCTTTCAAGCGTTCAGGTACAATGCAATTTGACTGATCGCTCATAGCACGCACACATGGACTGCTGTTTTGCGAAGCAACTCTGCCTGCGTGGAATCATCATCCACCTGCGTCTTTCCTGATGTAGATGTCCCTGCAGTGGGTCTTGCTGCAGTTCCTTCTCTCTGATGCCAGATGAGGGGAGGGTTTCACAGGGGTGTCGGAGGGGCTGGGAGGCTGGCGTCATCTGCGTAGTCCCGGAGTATCCTTTCTTCTTCGGGGTGGGGGCTGTCCTTCTCCTGCCTGCAACGAGCTGTGTCCTTTGGTCATGCTGACTGAACCATGGCTATGCAGGGTACAATGTAAACTCGGTATACCTTGAGAAAGTTCATTCCATTTCAGACTCTAAGGACTAATTAGGACAATAGTTAGGGAATGAGCTTTTCCCCACAGTCCCAGCCTTTCTTTTCACCATCAGGGTCACACTATACTCTTCATTATTTAAGTCGTAAGTTGAGTTCCTAAGGTAATACCGCCCTGTAAACACACACATCTCATTACAAAGGAAAAGAAGAGAGTGAATACAACAACCCAAATCCTTGTAGTTCACAGTCCTGTCCCTGCATCTGGGAGCCAAGAGGTTAGCCACCCAAACAGATGTAGGGGAGATCCCCGCCTTACTTCAGGTAATACTTTAAATGTTGTTTAAATCTTGTTTCTCTCGCGTTTGCTTTTCTGCTCTGGATCTACATAAAAACCCCAGCAGCTCTTACTCAATAACTGACATACTCTGTCGTGTACTTCTAACAGTGGCTCGAGAGCTAATTGATTCAATATTACCATTTTTGGTAATAATTTGATTTCTTCCGGTAAGGGTGTAATAGTGCCTGTGCTTTGATGAATGGCTTTTTCTGATTCTCTTGACACATTTGCAGTAGCTCTTTCTAGTTTTGCAAGCCCTAGCTGTGGGCTACAAGCTGTGACAGGCAGGTGGAACTCGGTGCCACGTTCTGTCAGGGTAACTGGGAGCTACAGAGACAGAAGAGATCCTGGTTCTAACCTGTGTGGATGCTCTTAATGCACTTAGAATACCCGTTTCAGCTCAGGTTGAGGGTAAATCCCCTCGACTGCCCTTTCCCCACCTATCTAATATTGCCCGGGTAGTTGTGTCAACGGGTAGTATAATGTGCACGTAAGTCTGAATCGTGGAAATGATTTCCTGTCAAGGGTCAGCACGTGCCGGATTTGGTTGTTTAGGTAAACCAGTAAGGTTGGGATCCAGAGGAGATGACTGAGAGCAATCAGGATCCTATAGGCCCATAGTGGGAACCAAACTTTTAACCTGATCTTCAGCATGATTATTGATTCCTGCAGAATACCCATTTAATCTGTCTGCGAGTATCCACACGGTCTCAGAGTCTGCCGGGTGTGATAAACTCCATCTAGGAAGAAATCCACGGCGTGATGGCTCATTACAATAGGTTTGATGTAAGGGGTTCTGGAGAATCTGCCTTTCAAGGTCAGTGGAGGTGTAAGGTTTTGGAGTAATCTGTAAAGGAAAACCAATTGCCTTTAGGCATAGGAACAACTGTATGGAATGCTCCCTGCATAAGACTCCCCTGTTCATCTGTGTGGCCCCTAGATCTGAGTTGTCCATTTCCATCCATTCGATTAATCTTAAGACTCTACTGGCATCTCCAGTTCTCAGCCCCTACAGAGTGAGTCAGCTTGTCAATAGGCTTGCTCTCCAAGCATACCCAGGGGTCTCCTTTCAGACTAGTGACAGACCCTTCTTGGCGGAAGGGATGTATCCTTCCTTTCTTCAGTGAAAATTCATAACGCAGATGCCCGTCCCTGTGCCACTGAGCATTTGGCGGGACAGCTTCCCTGGCGAGTTGTTTCCGGTAGAGGATGGGCTTTTAGTGCATATCCATCGGTCAGGCTTGTTGGCCTCTGATGCAGGCTTACGGGCAAGGCTAGTGTATGAAAACCTAGGCTTCCGAATCCCGATGAAGAGGAAAAACAACCAGCCGCCCGTAGCAAAAATAACTCGCCCTCGGATAGAGAGGACAGCCCTGAAATCAAAAGGGTTTCCTCCCTCCGAAAAGGCAAAAGGCATTGAAAGACCTAAACCCAGCAGTGGTGGGAAGTCCCTCGTTAGCCCTGCCAGACCACAACAAGGTGTTCATATTGTATTTACATGACCAGAAAGGAGTAGCCACTTGGCCCAGAAGTGTCTGCAAGCCACAGCATCTCAGTCATCAGAGCCAGACCTCGTCATTCAGGGCAGGATTTCATGCGCTAGGGCTGTTGCAGCAGCAGCTGTAGTGATGGAGAGAACAAGACGTGTCGTCCTGGGGCACCTCGTAACGCTCACGGTTCATTCCTGACTGCTTCGTCCTCCTCTGCAGAGTTGAAGCAAGTGTGGGTGCGCCACGGTTGGGAAGTGCATTGCTTTACGGCAATGAGCGTAGGTGGCCGTTGACCTCTTTGGCTGCACTCTCCGTCCCTGCCCCAAGGTCCACTCAGAGTCCCCGAGATGTCCCCTGCCTTGGCTGGCCCTGCGTCGTGGGCAGCCAGGAGCCGCAGGGCAAAGCGCGCTGCATCTGCCCCGGGCTGTGTGGCCTTGGCTGGCTGCGGAGAGGAGGGGAGAGCGGGGGTGACAGCCAGGGGGGTGACAGGAGGGCCAGCAGGCGGTGAGAGGCATGGGGGGTGGCAGGATGGGCCCAGGGCTGCGGGGAGAGCCAGCACTGGCCAGGGGCTGCCGGGAGGTGACTCCAGGTGGTGAAGGCCCCTGGGGGACAGGAGGGACCCCAGAGCCTTGGAGGGTGCCAGGAGAGCGGGTGGGGGCAGGCTGGGGGACAGCAGGGACAGCAGCAGCCTGGGGCAGTGACAGGCCTTTGGTCACAATGGGCGTGAGGCGTGGGGGGGCGGCGTGCCGTGTCCCCGTGGCCATAGTGACCGGTCAGGCCTGGCCGCGCTGCGTGCCAGAGAAGGAGCAGCAGCAGCTCTGGGCTCAGCCCGCACCGCTTGCCCCAGCCCCTGTTTGGACCCTTCCCCGCGCCGCCGCGCACCCCAGCCCGGCACAGGGGCCGCCACAGCCTCTGCCGCAGGAGACGCTGTCGTGGAGCAGGCACTGCCCGCCTCTGGCAATGTCCTGCATCCACTA
The DNA here is from genome assembly GCF_965231255.1 of Vanellus vanellus. NCBI lineage: Eukaryota > Metazoa > Chordata > Aves > Charadriiformes > Charadriidae > Vanellus > Vanellus vanellus. The sequence goes on along the minus strand of NW_028127205.1, from coordinate 15,954 downwards.
CAAGTTCGCCTCCAGGCTGCGGCATGACAGGGTCATCTTCCAGGGCCAAGACATCTCCCTGAGGGACCTCAGGCGCCAGATCATGGGCCGCGAGAAGCTGAAGGCGGCCCACTGCGACCTGAGGATCAGCAACGCCCAGACGGAAGAAGGTGCGGGGGAGGGCGGGCGCGGGGAAAAGTGGGAGGATACCTTATGGTAACACACTTGCCAGATTTCTTTGAAAGCTGGTGGAGAAATGTGAAAGTGATAGAACAGATGCATAGTCTGAAGCAAAGAAGTTGTTTGGGTGACTTACTTTTGTTTCAACGTGTTTTAATGCACTGCGTCGGGAAACTGGTTTTGTGGCTGTTGCAGAAACTGCTCACCAGCAACATTTTGGATCCAGAGTGTCTCTGTGAGTTATAATCTATGCAGACCCTTGAAAGCCATCTTGCACAGGAGTGTTCTCCGTATCTGAATTCTACTCTGGAATTTCTTTTTAATATAACTTCTTTCCTACACCAAAGACATTGTCATTCAGACGCTACTGAGCCCCATTTCGTCATTCATTTCTAACCAGATTTGTTTTGGTTTTGTCTCTGCAAAAGACTAAGGATGTGTAAGACAAGGCAAAGCATGGAGAGCTTCTGGCACGTGCTGTTTTTGAAAGGCATTTCCAGGCTGTTTCCATCAGTAATTTTGTTCAAGTCTGTCTGCTCTGTGAAAAACGAATAGAAGGAATTCACGTCCCTGTGGTTAATTCAAACTGGATGATCAGCTTAAGAGGGGAGATACCATTTTCGTTGGAGCCACTTCTGCCCTACTTGTGAAAGCAAGCTTGAAATACCCCCAAATTTCTGCGGTCCACATTCTAGCACTGCCAGCTTTGTTTCTGTTTAAACGTAACAGAAACAGAAACTGAGCAGTTTGGTCAGTTTGGTTGTTGATGCTCCAAGAAATAGAGCGAAATGGCGGGCTCTCTTCTGTGTTCTGTCAGTCTTGAGCACCGGTGGTGTTAGGTGAATCATTTTTAGGTAATAGCTATGAAAGCCATGGCGCAGAGTTTCCATGCTTTAGCCAAGGGCGTGTTTTGCTGCAGGGCAAGCGTGTCAGACCTTAGTATCTGCTTTATGCAGGGGAGACTGCTGTGGTTTGTTTTTCTCAAAAGATCTCTTGGGTTTGTAGCCTCAACTGAAGCAAAAGCAGCTTAAGCTAGATCCGGAAAGAGCCTCATGCCTTAGCAGACTTCCTTTTTGTGACTTTGAGATAACTGTGCTGTTGGCATTCAAACTATATATATAAAAAAAAAGATGATTTTGCTGCTTGTGTTTGATTATGAAACCTGAAGATCTCTTGAAACGTAGCGTTAGAGTGTTGAGATGGTAACAGCGCAATGTTACATGTAAAGTTTTGCTTTCATATCTGTAAAAGGATTCTCTGAAGTGCGATGTAACTACATAGTAACAGACATTCTCACAAACTGACTGATATTTTTTCTGCATTCATGTTGTTTTCAGAGTACACAGACGACAATGCCCTGATTCCCAAGAATTCATCAGTAATAGTCAGAAGAGTCCCCGCTGGAGGAGTTAAAGCAGTACGTAAAAACACAATCTCACTCTTTTTTCTACACACTGCACTTAATCCTAAACAATGGAGCCTTGTAGTAATTTTCCAAACATTAACTTGACCTATTTTCCAGTAAAATGTAGTATATGTTGCAAATGCAATGTATTTAATTCAGCCTAGTAGAAAGTGAGGAATGCCATCCTTTGCACGGTTCTCATGTGAATATTGGTGTTTGTGCCTAGCCACGTATTGTATTTCACAGTGACTGTGCCGGACTATTTCCTGTATGACTTTGTGTTGTTCAGATAGTGTAGGACCGTTTTTAGATCATGCAGGTTCAAGGCTTGCAGAGGTGAACTCGGTGCCATGTTCTACATCTGTCTGTCTGGAGCTAGGAATGCGTAGGTTTGTATGGGTTGTTGGATGCTTTTTGTTTGTAAAAGTCATACTGTCCTGTAAAGAGTAGCTCCCGGTTTGGGGAGATAGAAGGGGAGTACCTTATCAGCCTCAGCGTAATGGAGCAGTATCACTCATCTCCAAGGCACAAAGAAGCCCTTCACATGCTGTTTACCGTTTTTCATGCGTCTTGTTATTTTTGCATTGGAATCTAACACAATTTTTACAGGAGAGTCTAATTGGCTGCAAGTTATGGACATTTCAGGAGGCTTTGCCACAGCCAAAACAGAAGCATTTCTGTAACACGTACAATGGCATGGCTATTTCTGAGTTTCTAGTCGTTAGAGTTACAGATCCATTCTCTGAATGCTGCACAACTTCATAAATTCTACTCTGCATATACAGTGGACAACACAAACTCATGGGTTTGAACACAGACTCTGTAAATGCTGTAAATGTACCTCCTTGTTTATCGGAATATACCAGTGTGTCTGTGTGGCATATTCACAGACGTGACCTTCTGAAACTGTTGTAACACCATGTCTCGCTACAGAACTGCTTGCGTTTTTTGCTCAACAGTGCGTAACTTTGCCTGGCAAAGCACTGGTGATTGCACCTTGTGAAAAGGCGTAGCGCGAGTCCATAAAAATAGTTCTTCCTTCTGAAAATAAAGGCAGGAGTTCATTTCCCTCTCTCACTGCAGTGAGACACATTTCACAATGTGTTCATTTCGGGGAAAAAAAGGAAAGGTTTGGAAGGCAGCAACCAAAAGGCATTGGTCTGCATTAGTGCTGTCCCTAATCGTGTCCGTGGTTCGGTAAACTCATGTGAAGTTTTACTCTGAAATGTGAAAAACTCTGTACACATTTAAGCTTTTGAAAAAATTTCGGTATTTCAGAGAAATCCAGGAATGTGACAGAGGGCCGTGCTGCCATGCAGCGTGACCTGGACAGGCTGGAGAGCTGGGCAGAGAAGAACCTAATGAGGTTCAACAAAAGCAAGTGCAAGGTCCTGTACTTGGGGAGGAAGAATGCTAGGCACCAGTACAAGTTAGGGGCGGACCTGCTGGGAAGTAGCTCAGAGGAGAAGGATCTGGGGGTTGTGGTAGATAGTAAATTATCCATAGCCCAGCAGTGTGCCCTTGTTGCCAAAAAGGCCAATGGAATCCTGGGCTGCATAGGGAAGAGTGTGGCCAGTAGGTCGAGGGAGGTCATTCTCCCCCTCTACTCTGCACTGGTGAGGCCACAACTGGAATACTGTGTCCAGTTTTGGGCTCCCCTGTTCAAGTGGGACAGGGAACTGCTGGAGCGAGTCCAGCGAAGGGCAACTAAGATGACTGAGGGCTTGGAGCATCTGCCTTATGAGGAAAGGCTGAGAGCGCTGGGACTCTTTAGCCTGGAGAAGAGAAGGCTGAGGGTAGACCTTATTATGGCGTACAAGTATCTGAAGGGTGGGTTGAAGGAGGATGGAGCCAGGCTCTTTTCAATGGTTCCAAGTAACAGGACGAGGGGTAATGGGCACAAGTTAGTACACAGGAAGTTCCGTTCAAATACACAGAAAAACTTCTTTACAGTGAGGGTGACAGAGCACTGGCACAGGCTGCCCAGGGAGGTTGTGGAGTCCCCTTCTCTGGAGATCGTCAAGACCCGCCTGGATGCAGTCCTGAGTAATGTGCTCTAGGCAACCCTGCTTTAGCAGCGGAGTTGGACTAGATGATCTCTAGAGGTCCCTTCCAACTCTGAAAATTCTGTGACTCTGTGATTCTGTGAAAGCAGTTCAAAACTGTTACTTTCTCTGACCACTTTAGTGCAGACTGGCTTAGCCTGGAGGCGAGGTGCTAACAGTCTTCGGGTCTGTTATTCCTGCGTATTAACTGCCATATTTGCATTTGGGTCTATCCCGAGTAATGTTTTGTGGGGTTTGGATGAGTTTTCTAAACCGTTTGGATTCCGACAAATTAGTCAAGCATCGGTAAAGGTTCCTCTAAATGTTCATGGAAATTATTTCATAGCTGTCGATTTGGATTATGTTACTGTTGAAAAGAAACTGCCTATGAAACAAGCATTTAATAAAATTGTGAACCTAGTTTGTTTCTTTTGTGAATGAGCGCATGTAAAACCAAAACCAAGAAGGGGTTGATGTGAATGATGGGTACTTGAAGGTCCAAGTCATTGACAGCCACTCCCTTGGACCCTGCTTGTACCTGGACTAGTGTATAATAAAAACGTTTTAAGAAATCCTGCTTAACCTAATCAGCTGGCTTCCATAATTGGAAGATCTAGCTCTGCATAAGGTTTTTAGTACCATTTGCCTGTTAGATGGACAGAGCCAACTGCAAAAACACTGCAGGTTTTGCTTACTCTAGTTACATCACCTAATAGGAAGAAGTTAGACTGGGGGGGAGAACGTGCAGTTTGGACAGTCTCGAGCACATGATTGTCAAATTTCTACTGCAAAGAATCTTTTGTCTTGCCGAGGGATTCTGAAAAGCATGATTCCTTTTCAGGCTTCTGTGTCTGAAGCTGAAGTTCAGCAAGCAGAAACAACATCCCCGACCCCTGAGTGTCCTTTTAATGCTGCAAAATGTAAAGAATGAGAGTTGCATGCATCTTTCCCCATTAAATGCACGGTGGATAGCTTCTCCTTCCAGCAGGCCAGAGCTTAAAAATCAGTTTGGAAGTACTGGATAGTATAATTTTTTCTACATGTAGCTTCAGTCCACTTGGGAGAAAATTGGATTGGTTACAGCAGTCTTTGTGTGAGGTACAAACAGAGCCGAAGGTTCCGAGTGCCCGAGAATGCTCTTTTCAAGTGGGTGAACGGGCACATAAACATCACGCGATGGCATAAGGACTCCCCAGAACATCTTCAGGACGACTGTATTTGATCGAAGCAGCAGTTTTCATGCAACCTCAGCTAGCGTTGTGCTGCTCTTTACAGGATGGGGTGAGCGGTGCTGTCTTGGGCTGTGTGGGCTTAAACATGTTTCTAAGGTGTGTGTGTCAAATCCTTCCCCGTTACACAGACTGACAATGTGGCCGGTGCTTCCGAAGAAGATGTAACAAAAGCTACGATGCTCCAGTCGTGCCGTGAATACGATCCAATGAAGTAAGTGTTGATAATGTCACATCTCTTCTTCAAAGATTATGGAAAAGTTGTAGAGGTGTTTGTTTGAACAAGAGAGACACATGCGTACCTTTCTCTTCTTTTCCCCCAAAAATTTTAGTTACGGGAAGAAACCCTTGGCTCCACCTCCACCATCATATATTTGCTTTCGTTGCGGAATACCTGGCCACTATAGGAAGCACTGCCCAACCAACGGGGTAAGATTGCGTTTTAATGCTTTTTAATGGCAGTTGACAGTTTTTAGTATTCCATAGAAAAACAAGGCGTTTCTGTCGCTCCCGCCTATTGAATATGTGCGTGTTTTAATGACACACGTCTGTGGCTGAGTATTCATGCCCTGTAACGTTACTCGCTGGATGTGTATGCAGCCTTCCTCTCTAGAGACGGTGAAGGGAAGTAAGACGAGCTCTCCCTCTGAATTGCGCCTTGGAGGAGGAGCGGGTTTGTGTCTCTTGTCGGGGTGGGTGGTGAGCCAAGCAATATGTAACCCTTACGGAACCTGGAGTGAAGCAAAAGAATGTCGCTTGAGCGCAAAACGCTGCTCAAGTCTTTGCAGCATCCTGGTTGTATTAGTTTGGGACAATAAGAGAAACCCTTAGGCTAGGTAAAAGGAGAGGATAAAGGGCTTGTGCTGCTTAAAATCACCGTTGAAATATCATTTTAAGTGTGGGTCTTCAGATGAGAGATGTCTGCATTTCTTTTCTTAACAGGACAAAAATTTCAAGCCTCCTCCCAGAATTAAAAAGAGCACAGGAATTCCACGGAGTTTCATGATGGAGGTGGAAGATCCCAATACGAAGGGTGTTATGCTGACAAGCACCGGGCAATACGCAATACCAATCATTAATGCGTACGTATGGAATGAACTGGACTGAGCACAAAGGGAACGAGAGAAACCATGGGCAAATGCCTGAGTGGCACTGCAACCGAGTTGGCCAGCGTCTGTAGTGACGGGGGAGGAAGCACTGTCACTGTATCGTAACCTTCTAAACTGTGATACTCGCTAGTATTAAAACGGGGTGGTCCTACTGTTCCTGCCCCGGCAACTAGGTTAGACTTGCGATGTGCTGAGAATCTGGCTTTCTGCCAAACATTTCCGTAGTATTTTCAGTGGAGTCGTTCTCTTGGAAGGCAGAGGTGGGATTCAGGTCACTTGATTCACAGCTGTCAAAAAATGATGTTGATCCAATGAATGGGAGAGTTCTGCAGAAGGAAAATTGGTTCCCCCTCCCTCTGCTAGCGCTGTGGCTATTGCAAAGCAATTTAAACTGTATGCCCACCTCTCCGAAGGCTAATGCAGAGTGAGAATTCCATCTGTTTGCTTCCTCTGATAACATGCAAAGCTTGGAACAGTTTTCCTTTACCCAGCTTTAACGTTTTGCTTTTTCCTTCTCCACCCCGCCCTCCAGGGAAGCTTATGCTCGAGGAAAGAAGGAGAAGCCTCCCTTTTTACCAGAGGAGCCGTCCTCCTCCTCTTCCTCCTCCTCCTCCTCCTCAGAAGACCCTATTCCAGAGGAGTTGTTGTGTCTCCTTTGTAATGAGATCATGACTGATGCCGCTGTTATTCCCTGCTGTGGAAACAGTTACTGTGACGAATGTACGTGTTATTCCCGTCTTTGTTCATTCCAAACATCACATCTGATTTTCTGAAAGCAGAAATCAGAGCTGAGGAAATTACTTTGTCACCTGTTCTATTTCATACTTAAGTATCCCCTGAATAGGGAAGGACGCTTCTCGTAAAAGGGGAAAAAAAAGGCAGAAAGCTTTATTCTCCTTTTTAGGTATCTAGTTAAATCCTCTTTACATGCGGAAGGACGAGTATGAGAAGAGTGCATAACTGCACCGGGGATTACAGTATTAGATATCGAACGCGTTTAGTTTTTTCACAGCCCTCTCTCTCACACAAAATTACGCAGCCAACTCTGGTGACTTACTGTGGTCTGCAACAAACGGGTCGTTGGGCATGTAATCCGCATTCTTCCGCACGGGACAGTCGGTTAAACCCTTCAGGACTCAAACCTATTAATGTTTTGTTGAGGTGCGTTTTATCCATGAGCCTTGAGGCTGGTGACTTCTCACTGTACTCGACAGTGGAAAACAGACCAGTCGGAACATCAAGACACAGACAGCTTCAAGTGTTAACTAGTGAAATACCAGAACTGTATAGTTATTTGCTGCATCCGAGAAATTTTTGACACTGTTGAACATCTAGAGCTTCATGCTCTCAGCTCAAGACCATCTTCACCCATCGAACATATAATTTTTTTTAAACTTGATGAGAATCCCCGAAACTGCTTTACTTTGGCTAAACCTCCTTGGATGACTCTAACGATACACAGGTATTAGAACGGCATTACTGGACTCGGAGGAACACACATGCCCAGCGTGCCACCAGACAGACGTTTCCCCTGATGCTTTAGTTGCCAACCACTTCCTACGCAAGGTAACGTGATGACTTCTACGCAAACTGTTTGTAAGAAGAGGGTCTTAGTAAAAAGCTGAAAGGGAAGACAATAATAATTTACATCTCCTTAAGCAAGGCTAGATTGAATAGGGCTACACGTACTTCTCAAACACATTCTCTCTCGTCACAGAAGCGTACAACTCTTCAGAGACAATCAGGCCAATTCAGGTCCCACTTTTGTTTTCAAATTCAGTGTTAACACTGAAGTACTTTAAGTTCAGATCCTCTGAGTTACGCGTCATTAACATCAGCGTTTGATGCCACGTGCTCGTACATGGGTATGTTGATTCATTTTAGGATTGGTAGCACTTGCAGGAACAGACAAGTAATGTTACTCGGGGGAGGCTTTTGTTTGTACATCTGCTGAAGTTTCATATTCCCTTTCTGTAACTGTTTTTCTGCCTCCAGGCCGTGAACAACTTCAGCAACGGGATTGGCTACACAAAAAGGCTCCCTGAGCGGATTCAGCAGCAGCAGCAGCAGCTGCCGCCAGCGCCACCACCTCCACCACCGCTCATGCCTGTTACACCTCCTGGACCTTTTTGGTAGGCAATCTGTAGCTCAACATGAATAGAAGAGACACCAAAATGCTGGAGTCAGATTCTTCTTCTTGAGCTTCTCTGCTAGCGGTTTATAGATATCATTAGTGACAGTTCCACATAAGTGTGGAAGCTCTCTTTTTCGTTTTTACTTTGAACGAGGACACTTTGGTAAGTTGGAAGGGTGCGTCCTGCACGAATTTTCTCCAAAGCATTTCCCGTTTGGTTCCCTTATCAGTCGCTCAGTACAGGTTTACCCTGAGAGAGGAAAGTTTTTTCCCCAGGAGCCCTTTGATTGTAAGTGGCTAGCAATTCCTAAAGAAGCCATTCAGCTATGTCAAACCTTCCTGGGTGCATTAATTTCTCGTTACTACTGGGGGAATAATATTTTCATGGAAAGTGTAAAAGTACAGTCCTAGGTAAAATTGGCCAGGCGTGTTCACACTACTTTTTTTCTGTAGTATTTCTGTCATCAATATTATGATAAGTCAGAGTCATCCTCAGTAATACACAGTGTAGTCAGTGACGCATAGAGATTGGATAATAAACATTGAAACACTGTACACTTGAGGAATTTACAAACCTGACCGTCTAAGTGTGCAACCCAGTGCAGTCACATGAAACTACATGAAAAATCTGGATGATCCCTTCGGGCTTATACCCTTTCGACTTTACGCCTTGAATGCAAACAGCCACTCTGCCCAGCAGACGGTCAGGCTCAGCCGTACCGTTGAACACAAAGGGTCACAATTCAAAAGAACCTCTCGGGCAGCCTCTGAAGTGGCTTTATCTTTCACGTAGCACTCCAAAACACGCTTTGAATTATAGAAATTTGTTTTGTTTTGTTTTGTTTTTGTTGTAGTGGTGCCAATAGTGTTCTACCTCCTGCTGCTCTGGTGACGGCACATCCGGTGTCGGTGTCACAGAGGTGCCCCCAAGGACAATCCCTACCCACAACTGGTAAGTACCTGCATCTTCCGAATGTCTTTAAACAAATTACCTGCAGATCAACTGAATGGGATTTTTATTCTTTTTCCTCTCCCCACTTCAAAAGGTCACCCAGTGAGAGCCAGTACACCTCGCTCAGCAGGTGGCAGACCGGGCTGCCAACTGTAAGTATTCTACCGAAATTCCATATGTTCCTACTTGTAACCTGTTAAATGAGGCCATAAGGTGTCACTCACACAGCAGCTGATTTATAATGAAAAAAGCATGCATGGACAGTTGTGGAGAATACAAGTGGTAACTGATTTTTAAACGGCTTAATATCAGTTGGCTTTAACAGAGGGGATGTGTGCATGCAGTAAAATTACTTAAAATAAAACCCCAGTGCAGGACTGCAAAGAGGACTCTGAAAATGGAGTGCTTTTTGAGAAAACCATAATTACACATGAAAACTAAACATAAGGAAAGGATCAGATGGAAAGTCACCCTTTTGATTACTGCTGAGTAGAGCTGAAGAAATTGATTTCCCAATTAGACAGCGGGACCCGAGCCCCAACACTGCCAGCATCACCACCTGTCTCTGTGCCCGTGCCTCCTCCTCCACATAATGCAAGAAAAACTTGTGAAGACATATCTCAGGGTAGCTGATGTTTCTATCGCCCAAAATCACTTGGGCAGGAGTCTGAATCGCTCTCTATTAGTAATGCTGCCAGTATCTTTCCTCGAGAAACGGCATTGAGTCATAGTACTAGAGGCTGAGTTTAGAGATGCCTTTAGATGGGACATTTCCTTAAATGCCGTCACTGTCCTTGGTGTGAGCGATTATGTGCTAAAGTTTGCTAGGACAGCTGGCTAGAAGTGTTGGTTAAATAGTCCTGCGCGTAGGATTGCAGTACAAGTATTTTGCCACCTGTACAAATTGCCAAATATTCAGTGAAGCTCAGTAGCCTAAGCTGGCATTTTAAACTTGCGGTTGACTGTCTTCAGGCTGAATCGTGTTTTCTTGATGTTTGATAATGCGCTGTACACATTAAGATTTCTCTTTTTGCCTCTTACTGCAACCAAACGGGTTTGCACTGCACGTAGTTGCCCAGTAGTGAAACGTGTGCGTTGACATACCAGTAGAGGCCAGTGCACAGCACCTTAAATCAATCAACAGCTATGGTAGCTCGTGTGCTAGAAGTGAGTGGAAACAGACTTACCCTTACGTATGCTTTTACACTAACAAAGCAGCAGCTGTTCTGTCTTGGAAGCAGAAACATTTACATGCCATCAAGTTCTTCAATTTGCAGTAGCGCTGTCAGCAGCTGAAAGAAGGTTGCACATAAGCATATGGAGAGGAAGAAAACCCAAAGCAAACCAAACTTGGGAGGAAAAAGAATACTTTCATTTATTGCTTTTGCGTTGTGTTTTTTTAAAGGTCCAAGTCTCCCTATAGTGCTTCGTTTTACTCCAGTTCGTATACCTACTCCACGTTAAGACCAGGAGATATGCAGAAGAAACACCGGAAGAGAAGAAGAGGGGATGAGAAGGAAGGATTTTGCAAGGCTGATTTGTTAGAAGGTGCGAGAAAACCAAGACAGCCAGTTACAGCAGAAGATGTTAGAACAGACTCTCCCTTCAAGAAACAAAGAAGCAGCACTTAGGATCTATTTCAGATGGATTTTCCTGAAAGCAGATGCGTTTTGCTTTAGTATTACTATGTTTTAGTATTCGGCTTAGTGTATTTTGTTTAGTGTTACTATGTATTTGGTTTAGTGTTACTATGTATTAGTATTCGGTTTAGTATTACTATGTCACTTTTAGTGTCACTATGTCACTTTTAGTATTACTATGTTACTTTCTGCCCCTTTATGTCACTTTCTGTTTAGGCTTCTGTTTGAAATGGCAGTTAATACATTGACTGTCAATTCTGGATTTGGGGGTTTGGTTTCTTTTTTTTTTTTTTTTTTTTTTCAGTGGGATTTGTTTTGTTGGGTATTTTTTCAATTCTTCTGCAGTATTACCCTAGGGTTGTATACAAGTTGTGGAATGATTACTAAAACTGATCAACAATACATCATTGTTCACGCATTAAGGAAAGGTATAAACTCAAAAGGCTTCTAGGGCAAAATACAGCCGCAGCTGGTAGGTGAAGAATCCGCTACATCTGTGATTGCCTGTACCATATTGCTTACAAAGCAACGCGGGGAGTGGAGGGGGCTGGAGACTCCAAGGCCAAACCCTGTGATAATCCGGAAAGCATGGGAACGCGGTGGTACCACGGAAGGAAAACAGTGCGAAGGATGGAGCAGAGTGGAGACACTGCAGCTAAAACTTTGGGATAAACTGAGAACCTGGGGACCAAATGGAGCCCTCGAAGGTCTTATGGAACTGATAAACGGCCCACTTGTTACCCTGAGCCAACAATCTGTCATTTTTTTGATGAAAGGCTGTCCTTTAGTGAACTTTGCTCATTAGAGTGTCATTATAATACCAAAACACACCTCCATCCCAAAAGCTCCCCGCCTCCAAGGTGCGACCATTCCTCCTTGAGTCTGCGCCCTGAATTTTTCGTCAGCTATACCTTTAAATGCGAGGCAAGGAAATTTTACACCTATCATAATGAAAGTATTTATGACTAGAGTCACTCAAACTCCACCTTGAAGATAAAAAATAGTATAAAAATAGCCCAAGAAAAGGGGGATGTGAGTGAAGACACCATTGTGGACTTCTGGGACCAGTCGACGGGCTAGGTCTCTCTTCCCCCGCAATAAGGACGCTTGTGGGTAAGATTCGAACACTTGGCTATACCAAGTGCTTCCCCCGGAAACTTAGAAATCTCTGTACAGAGTGGGTTTATAACTTAGCGCTTTTGTAACCGAGCTCTATTGCTAGCATCTTTCGTATTTGCACGTGCTTTGCAGACAGTCACTATCACCGGCAATCCGAAAGAACTTGTGTAGCTGTTGTTTAAATAAACTGTACTGTGTAGGCAGCTCGTCGTTTGGGTTTCTCATTGAACGCGACCGAAGCGTGGCCGTGTTAGTTCATGAGCACAGCTGGGCTGAAGGTGCAGTCCTCTGTTAGTGTATTCAGAAGCGTAACAGTGTAATATATGAAACGCGCCTGGACTGATAGGGGTGAAGTGGGCATCGCTCAGAATGTAAACCTAGCCGCACCTCGCCTCCCACCTCGGTGAGGAGTGTTAGAACGCGAGGGGGTATATTTTCTGCCAAAACTACTTTGCCCCTCAACGCAACACAAGTATCATGGATATATTGTTTCCCCTTGACTGATTGGAGGCAATACTTCGGTATTCCTGTAGAATACTCCAGTCGAGAGCTTTCCTAATGTCTGCTTGGTGCCTGAAGAACCACAAAAGGAGAGAGGCTGTGCCTGCCATGAGAGAACATGGGCCTGTTTTTCCACAGAACTAGGCACAAAATATTATGAGAAGAAGGAAGCTTGAATCTTCCAGTAAGAGAGTTGGGGATGTTCAGCCGGGAGGAGAGAAGGCTCTGGGGAGACCTTATAGTCATAGGGCAAGGGGTAATGTCTTGATGCTGGAAGAGGGTAGATTTAGATTAGCTATTAGGAAGAAATTTTTCACTCTGAGGGTGGTAAGACACTGGAAGAGGTTGCCCAGAGAAGCTGTGGAAGCTCCATCCTGGAGGTGTTCAAGGCCAGGCCGGATAGGGCTTAGAGCAACTTGGTCTAGTGGGAGGTGTCCCTGCCCAGGGCAGGGGGGTTGGAAGGAGACAATCTTTAAAGTTCCTTCCAAGCTATGATTCCTCTATGATTCCTTCCTCTATGATTCTATGATGATGAGGAAGGAGAGAGACCACAAGGAGGACGGGTACAGGGAGTGAGACATACAGGCAGAAAAAGCAGGAGCGGGAAGAGGCCAGAGAGACTGTTAACAACAGAGGGATGCAGAGCGGGACAAAGAGGCAGAGAATGAGAAAACAGCAGTGTGCTTCAGGACAGAGTGAGAGGAAGAGAAAAAGAGGAAAACGGAGCAGGACAGAGGAAGAGCAAGAACAACAAAGGGACAGGTAGCATGCCAGAGAAAGAGAGGGGCTGGAGACTAGAGCAGGGGCAGGGAGCAGGATACAAGAATCGCCAGATTAAGAGAGGTACAGGGAAGCAAAAGAGGGAACCAGCTAGGGAAAGGCTGGGGGAGCACAGGCACAGGGAGGGATCCAGATGCAGCACAGGGGCGACACAGCCCCAAGGGCACAGGACTCAACGCAGTTCCTGCTCTCGGTGCTGCCGGCAGAATTTGACAGTTCAGGCACTTCTGTCTCTGTCTCTCTCAGATCATACATCACTGGCGCTGGGGCCAGGGCAGTTGAGGGGGCTCTGGGAGTCGGGGTGCGCGCTGCCTGTGCCCGGGGGGGTCTCTCTCCATCCCCTTCCCCTCCCCGACTCCCGGGTCCCTCCCGGGGCTGCCCCTGCCACTCCCGGCTCATGCTGACTGGGACCCCATGGCTGCGGGCGGTTTGGGGCTCCCCCGCTGCCCTCGGGTGGCCCCAGCCCTCCCCTCAGCCCAGCGGCAGCTGGAGCAGGGACTGCGCCTCCTGAGACCGCCAGGGCAGCCCGGCAGCGGCCTGTGGGCCCATGAGAGCTGCCGGCGTGCCCCGGGCAGGAGCATGGCTGCCGGGCAGCCCCGTGCCCCGGGACTACAGCTCCCAGCATGCCCCGGGGCGCGCCTGCTCCCAGCATGCCCCGCGGCACCCCTTCCTGCCCTCGGGCCCCCGCCCCACCCCGCAGCCACCCCGGCCTCCTCCTCGGGCTGCCCTGGCCCAGGGGCGCTTGAGCGCTCCCCTGGAGCAGCACCACTGTGTAGCTCAAAAGCCCAAAATGCCCGTAAAAACTTAAGCACAGGCTAATTCTGGGCACCTTTTCCTCTTTTTAGGCCCTCTGGTTAAAGACTCATCTGTTGAGACGTGGCTCAGGACCACGCCAGGACCAGCAGAACTGCTTTCTGCATCCCGTGGTGGTGACAGGCAGAGCGACAGGTTAATGGGACCAGGTCCGCCTGCTGAGTGTCAGGGTCACCCTCGCCTGTTTTTTCCCAGCGAAGCCCCAACCGGTGCTGGTCCCGAGCTGCAGCCGTGGGGCCGAGGCTTAAGGAGCCGGGCATTCCTGCGGGTGCTGCACCCTACAGGGCCCCACCACCACCACTGGCTACCCTGGACTTCCCCATGTTGTCTCCAGCTCTGCTTTCTGCCAGCAGCAGGGGCACCGCAAAACGGCTTGTCTGCTCCCCAAAGCTGTCCTGACCCTTGTCTGCAGTTCATATGTGGTGTCCACAACACACCGGTGATTTGGGGGCGGCAGGTCTCTCTTGCGGCACCCTGGGAACGGAGCCAAGCAAACCCCATCCCTCCCTTTCGATCTTTGTCCAAAGGGAGATTAAGCAGAGATGTACCTAGTGCTGGAGAGCGTCCTGCAGGGATGCGGGTTATGGACTGGTAGGGCTGCAGTTTGCTCGGGTTACGGGGTGGCAAGGGCTATGCTATGCCAGAGTTGAAGCGAGTTAGGATTAAAGTGTGTTATTGTTATGGACAGAATCTGGGTTTGTTGGTCCCGGGAAAGAGGGAAGTTAGGTTGTTTTTACCTTATCTTGTGTTCTGTGTGGTCTTTTTTTGGGGGGTGGGGGATCCTTTTTTTAGCTTGTTTCTCTGTTTAGGGTTTGGATTTTTGTATAATTTGTCCAATGTTTCTTCTGGTTGATTTTTTGCTGCTCTGTTCAATTGGGTTGTGTTTTCTTTCTTGAAGCCGTCATTTCTGGCCTGCTGCAGGTCTAGTGCAGGTCAGGCAGTGTCAATTCTGGTGCGGTCCGACTCCTTTCTGGCGAGTCGGTAGGTAGGTAGGTGTGGAGGACTTGGGGTTCATGGAGAATGACTGCCAGACGACTAACGGGTGCTTCTGGGGCGGGGTGAGAGGACTTCTGGCTTGTAAGCAACGTGCGCCAGAGGACTAAGTGTACTTCTGAATGCCAAATTCATGGTCATTTCTCCTGTTTTGAGGAAGAGCCCTGTGAAGACACCAGCCACACGGAAGGACAAGGGTTTCTCCAAGGCTAGGTGGCTCTTTGTTTCTTTGCTTTGGAGCAAAGAGGCTACTATCATTATGTTTGGTGACATTTTGTAAAGTCCTGGCCTGAGTATGGCGTGACTTGAAACATCGCTGAACAAATGGTGGAGGTTTCTCTGTGTGTTCCAGATGCTTTGGGTTTGAACGTCTGCTCGTGGTGGTGCCATCACGCAGTCCTTAGCTCCTGATTTCTAAGCCTCTAAGATTTCTAGCCAGGAGTGAGATGTCCAGAAAGGGCTGTGCTTGTACCCTGCTGTCAGCCTTCAGACTAGAGAAATGTCTGGTAGCGGTGTATGCTTAGCGGTAGTGTAACTCAAACGGATCTTAAGTGGGCCCCCTTTAGAGTAGAGAAGAGAACGTGAGAACCACTTCAGTGAGCTGCGTCTCTTGAGGGTGAAAGTAGCTGCTTTAACTTTTGGGGGTTGTTTGTGCATTTTTTGGCAATATCTACTCTAGAGTCTACTTCAGCAAAAGAAGAAGAAATCACTTCCAATTTCTGTGTCTGACTACAGGAACTAAGCTGATCATAGAGAGAAGTGATAGGAAGAGCCGTTTGTTGTCGTTCTTGACTACCACATCTGACGTGTTGTGCTTTCCCTGTGCCTCGGGTGTTGTTTTGTGCCTGGCCCTGGTCTGATGTGCCGGGTCTGCATCTCTGTTGGTTGCCAGATGCAAGGCAAAGGGCTTATCCTCATTTAAAACTATTTGTCTCGTTTCAGAAACTGTGTCCATTGACGTAGAAATGCAACCCTTCCTAATGTCTTTGTGCACTAGTAGAGAAGCAGCGGGGGTTTTTGAGGGCAGTGCCTGTGAAAGAGCCTTTAGGAGATCCTGTCCCTTGACTCAGATGGG